>NC_138769.1:735565481-735635481 GCF_965119305.1 Pelophylax lessonae | reverse complement strand
TTTTAATCCCTGAATGGAATTGGCTGAAATTTGGATATGTTTGTAAGTAGAGTGTGCTGATTAATAATATGTGACTTTTGTTAATATGTGATGTATAGTTTTAAAGTTATTAATATTTGGTAAAAACTGTATTTCTCTGCCTGTGATAATTAGGTTTCCCATTGTGTAAGATAGTTGTATCACAGGCAGAGGGAAGGACTTTACTGTGAGCCCCAGTAAGTGACTCCTTATATGGAAATTCCATGAAGTCAAGGTATGGCCAGCCTAGAGACGGAATGTCTGCTGATTAACGATGCGCTTTGGTCTACATTATGTTGATTTGGGCTGAGGCAGCTTTTGTTAAGTGTGGTAATGACCTTACCTCTTTGTCTGGGTTGATGTCTGGCCATTGTTTATGTAGTGTCTGATATACTCCCCAGCAGGGCCGTCTTTAATATTGTTTGGACCCTGGGCAAGCATTTTCTTGGGCCCCCCTGACCATGCAATTTCGCTGTCTACCCCAAAAAACAACCACATACTCTGTACCCACCTGTCCACAGCCACCTCTGTATCCCTCCCCTGTCCACAGACACCTCTGTACCCCCCTTGTTCACAGCCACCTCTGTACCCCACTTTTTCACAGCCACCTCTGTACCCCCCTTGTTCACAGCCACCTCTGTACCCCCCATCTACAGCCACCTCTGTACCCTCCCTTCCACAGCCACCTCTGTACCCCCCAAACCACAGCCACCCCTCCTGTCCACAGCCACCACTGCCACCCCCCCTTTCCACAGCCACCACCACTGTACCCCACCCCCCGTCCACAGCCACCTCTGTATCCCCCTGTCCACAGCCACCTCTGTTCACCCCCTCCCCTTTCCACAGCCTCCACTGTACCCCCCCTGTTTACAGCCACCTCTGTTCACCCACCTGTCCACAGCCACCTCTGTGTCCCTCCCCTGTCCACCTCTGTATCCCTCCCCTGTCAACCTCTGTATCCCTCCCCTGTCCACAGCCACCTCTGTATCCCTCCCCTGTCCACAGCCACCTCTGTATCCCTCCCCTGTCCACCTCTGTATCCCTCCCCTGTCCACAGCAACCTCTGTATCCCTCCCCTGTCCACAGCCACCTCTGTATCCCTCCCCTGTCCACCTCTGTATCCCTCACCTGTCCACAGCCACCTCTGTATCCCTCCCCTGTCCACAGCCACCTCTGTATCCCTCCCCTGTCCACCTCTGTATCCCTCCCCTGTCCACAGCCACCTCTGTACCCCCCCGTCCAAAGCTGCATCTGTACCCTCCCTGTCCACAGCCACCTCTGTACCCCCCCCCCGTCCAAAGCTGCCTCTACACCTCTCCCGTCCACAGCCACCTCTGTACCCTCCCTGTCCACAGCCACCTCTGTACCCCCCTGTTCACAGCCACCTCTGTACCCCCCTGTTCACAGCCACCTCTGTACCCCCCCATCACCTCTGTACCCCCCCTGTCCAAACTCACCTCTACATCCCCCCTGTCCACAGCCACCTCTGTACCCCCCATGTCCACAGCCACTGAAAATGAAAACCATTGAACTAGTTTAGTGTGTCACAGGGTTGAATTGGATTGGAAATCAAACAGATCTGCACTTTTTTTTTCTATTTTGAATAAATACACATGAACGTTTATCCAGTTTACATAGAATGCTACAAAGCCAAATCACGTTTTTATGGATTCCTAAATTGTGTGGCTTTCTCAAGACAGTTCTGCATGGAAATATTCAGGAGAATAAATGATTACAGGGAAATAAATGGCAGTTTTAAACCTTTAATATGAGGCAACATGGTTTTAAAGCTGAAGTTTAACCATTATAAAACTCTCTCTCACTTTAGTTAGCTAACCTGTCTGTTCTGAAGGATGTCCCATGTCATGCAGGCAGCTAGATCTGGGGAAATATTCACAGCAGGAAAACATTTTAGTACCCCAAATGTCCACAGCCACCTCTGTATCCCTTCCCCCCATGTCTACAGCCACCTCTGTATCCCTTCCCCCCATGTCTACAGCCACCTCTGTATCCCTTCCCCCCATGTCTACAGCCACCTCTGTATCCCTTCCCCCCATGTCTACAGCCACCTCTGTATCCCTTCCCCCCATGTCTACAGCCACCTCTGTATCCCTTCCCCCCTTGTCTACAGCCACCTCTGTATCCCTTCCCCCCTTGTCTACAGCCACCTCTGTATCCCTTCCCCCCTTGTCTACAGCCACCTCTGTATCCCTTCCCCCCTTGTCTACAGCCACCTCTGTATCCCTTCCCCCCATGTCTACAGCCACCTCTGCACCCCCCCCCCCTCCCACCCCTTTACAGTTCTCACCTCTTTTCACAAATTCACCCCATTCCACTCACAGTTCTCCTCACAGTCAGTGCAGAGATGCTGCCTGCACAGTTCTGTTCTGTGTGTGCTCGTGCTCTTTTCCCATCACACACACAGTGCAGTCTCTGCCTATCAGAGCAGCCACGACACTTCACGTTCTGTGCTATTGAACTCTGAGAAGAGGAGGGGGGAGGGAGGAGGGGGAAGCACTGAGAGACGCTCTGCCTCACTCTCTGTCAGCTGAGCCAGCTCCTGCCCATAGAGCCCACAACTGTCCTTCTCCTCTCTCAGTGCCTTTCTTGTGCAACAGCAAACGGGGGAGGACGGGACAGCTGAATTGACCGCTACAGAACTATTCAAGGCTCCAGGGGCAGCAGCTTTTTGGGCCCCCAACAATGACAGGGCCCTGGGCAAATGCCCCTTTTTGCCCTATGGTAAAGACGGCCTTGCTCCCCAGGTGTATAAAAGCCTGTATTATGGTTTCAATAAAGAGTTTTTTTTGACCCTCCATACGTAGCCTTGTCTCGTTATTGGAGGGAACTGCTATATCACCCTGGGGAATGCTATGTGCTGCATACTCCCTTGAGCTTTAACCACTTAACCCTTGTTCCTGTTATCCTCTCCTTGGAGGAGAGGTCTTTCCCACATGGTCCTGGATGCTGGAGGTTCATACAGGGTGGAAGGAAGACGGCGAGACTCTGGTTAAGCTACGGCGGTTGTGGAGTCTGCGGTGGTTGTGGTGTCCGGTGTGGTGCTTGGGATCCTCGGCGGAAGCTAGGAAGCGTCCATCAATGGAGGGTACTCGGTCGGAGTACGGGGAGTTCCGTTACAATATAGAGTTCCGTTACAATATAGTTATTTATTTATTTTTTAGAAAAGACTCTGGAGAATAAAATAGCGGTTGTTGCACTATTTTTTGTCATGCGGTATTTGCGCAGCGGTCTTTCAAACGCAATTTTTTTTGGGGAAAAAGCACACTTTAATAAATTTTAAAAAACCAAAAAACATTATGGTTAACTCTTTTTTTTTTTTTTTTTTTATAATGTGAAAGATGATGTTACGCCGAGTAAATTGATACCTAAAATGTCACACTTTATTATGTTTTTTTCACGCTGTATTTGTGCAGCGGTGTTTCAAATGCGATTTTTTTGGGAAAAAAATACATTTCGCTGCATTAAAAAAAAAAAACTAAACAGTAACGTTAGCCCATTATTTTTATATATTGTGAAAGATTATGTCACGCTGAGTAAATAGATACCCAACATGTTACAGTTTGAAATTGCGCACACGTGGAATGGCGACAAACTACGGTCCTTAAAAATCTCCATAGGTGACGCTTTAAAACATTTTAACGGTTACCAGTTTAGAGTAACAGAGGAGGTCTTTTTCTAGAATTATTGCTCTTGCTGTGGCGATCGCGGCGATACATCACATGTGTGGTTCGAACACCGTTTTCATTTGCGGGCGCGACTTACGTATGCGTTTTCTTTTATCTTTGATCACTTTTATTGCGGTCACAAGCAATGTAAACATCCCTTGTGTCAGTAATAGGAGTGACAGGTACTCTTTATGGAGGGATCGGGAGGAATGTGACAGTAATAGGCAGTGACAGGTACTCTTTATGGAGGGATCGGGGGGAATGTGACAGTAATAGCAGTGACAGGTACTCTTTATGGAGGGATCGGGGGGAATGTGACAGTAATAGGCAGTGACAGGTACTCTTTATGGAGGGATCGGGGGGAATGTGACAGTAATAGGCAGTGACAGGTACTCTTTATGAAGGGATCGGGGGGAATGTGACAGTAATAGGAGTGACAGGAACTCTTTATGGAGGGATCGGGGGGAATGTGACAGTAATAGGCAGTGACAGGTACTCTTTATGGAGGGATCGGGGGGAATGTGACAGTAATAGGAGTGACAGGTACTCTTTATGGAGGGATCGGGAGGAATGTGACAGTAATAGGCAGTGACAGGTACTCTTTATGGAGGGATCGGGGGGAATGTGACAGTAATAGGAGTGACAGGTACTCTTTATGGAGGGATCGGGGGGAATGTGACAGTAATAGGCAGTGACAGGTACTCTTTATGGAGGGATCGGGAGGGAATGTGACAGTAATAGGCAGTGACAGGTACTCTTTATGGAGGGATCGGGGGGAATGTGACAGTAATAGGAGTGACAGGAACTCTTTATGGAGGGATCGGGGGGAATGTGACAGTAATAGGAGTGACAGGTACTCTTTATGGAGGGATCGGGGGGAATGTGACAGTAATAGGCAGTGACAGGTACTCTTTATGGAGGGATCGGGGGGAATGTGACAGTAATAGGAGTGACAGGTACTCTTTATGGAGGGATCGGGGGGAATGTGACAGTAATAGCAGTGACAGGTACTCTTTATGGAGGGATCGGGGGGAATGTGACAGTAATAGGAGTGACAGGAACTCTTTATGGAGGGATCGGGAGGATGTGACAGTAATAGGCAGTGACAGGTACTCTTTATGGAGGGATCGGGGGGAATGTGACAGTAATAGGAGTGACAGGTACTCTTTATGGAGGGATCGGGAGGAATGTGACAGTAATAGTCAGTGACAGGTACTCTTTATGGAGGGATCGGGGGGAATGTGACAGTAATAGGCAGTGACAGGTACTCTTTATGGAGGGATCGGGGGGAATGTGACAGTAATAGGCAGTGACAGGAACTCTTTATGGAGGGATCGGGGGGAATGTGACAGTAATAGGCAGTGACAGGTACTCTTTATGGAGGGATCGGGGGGAATGTGACAGTAATAGGCAGTGACAGGTACTCTTTATGGAGGGATCGGGGGGAATGTGACAGTAATAGGCAGTGACAGGTACTCTTTATGGAGGGATCGATGGGAATGTGACAGTAATAGGCAGTGACAGGTACTCTTTATGGAGGGATCGGGGGGAATGTGACAGTAATAAGAGTGACAGGTACTCTTTATGGAGGGATCGGGAGGAATGTGACAGTAATAGTCAGTGACAGGAACTCTTTATGGAGGGATCGGGGGGAATGTGACAGTAATAGGCAGTGACAGGTACTCTTTATGGAGGGATCGGGGGGGAATGTGACAGTAATAGGCAGTGACAGGTACTCTTTATGGAGGGATCGGGGGGAATGTGACAGTAATAGGCAGTGACAGGTACTCTTTATGGAGGGATCGGGGGGAATGTGACAGTAATAGGCAGTGACAGGTACTCTTTATGGAGGGATCGGGGGTCTAACAGACCCCAAACCCAGTGGCGGCTGGTGCTCGGTAATTCGGGGGAGGGGGGCGGTGAACCAATTTGGGGTAATTCGGGGGGTAATTGGGTAATTCGGGGGGGGGGCCACAACCGGCCAGGCAGCCAGCCTGCCTCCTTACCTCCTCCTGTCCGAGCCGGGGAGTGCTGGATGGCTGAGCCGCTGCAGTGTGTCTCCTCCCTCTTCCTGGCCAGTGAACAGTAAGATCTCTTCTCCTTTTTGCCAATCGGGAAAGGGGTCTCACAACCCTCTTCCTGATTGGCTGGGAGGAGAGTCAGTGTGACAATAGTGAATATTCATTCGCTATTGTCACACAACTGGGTGGGTTCAGGGCGCAGTGCTCTGTGCCCCAAGCCCACCCTTTTTTGAAGCCTATTAGAGCCTCTGGCGCTGCTTCAATGTGAGGATGGGAGCTGGGGAAGGGCCCGACGGCTGCCGCTGCTTCAGTGAGAGGAGGGGCCCAGGCTAGCGCTGGATTTCCATGGTGCCCTGTGTGCGGGGGAGTGTCGGCGTCGCATACTGACGTGACGTCGACGTGCCCCGCCTCCACAGGCCGTTATACAGGTAATGGTCGGTAACCTCACCGGAGACGAGTTCCTGGATGCCTGCGATTGCAAAGGATTGCCCTCTTCGTCTTCCTCAATCCCTGCTTCATCCCTCGATCCCTGGCGGTTTCTGTTTGATTGTGATTACTTCTTGTAACATATGGCCTCTATGTGAAATCCAGCTCCACTCAATGGTCTCTCCTCTGAGGAATGATGTGTACATACATTTGCATTATCGCACACAATTTTAATAAAAATATATGATTCATATACAGTATTTTTATTAAAATTGTGTGGGATAATGCAAATGTACACATTATTCCTCAGAGGAGAGACCTTTGAGTGGAGCTGGATTTCACATAGAGGCCATGTTACAAGAACTACTCACAATCAAACAGAAACAGGGGATCTGAGGAAGAGGGAACTCCTTTGCAAATTGCAAGGCATTAGCAACAAATCCACCTCCTTCGCAATCGCAGGCATCCAGGAACTTGTCTCCGGTGAGGTTACCGACCATTACCCGTATCACGGCCTGTGGAGGCGGGGCACGTCAACATCACGTCAGCATGCGACGCCGACACTCCCCCGCACACAGGACACCATGGAAATCCAGCGCCAGCCTGGGCTCCTCCCCTATTCCCACTACGTATCGTCGGGCGAGTTAATTATGTGCTGGGCGGCCGGCCCCCTTGCCTGCCGGGCCCCCCTTCCCTGCCGGGCACTCGTACCACGTCCGAAGTCCCTGACCGCTAAGTCCCACCCTGAATATATCAGAGACCTGATCAGAGCCAAATCTGGCTTTGTTTGGGACTCCAACCAGCCGGCGGATGTGTTGTTTGGTTGCTCGGGTCTCCCGCTGGGAAAGGAGACCCCGGGCAGAGCTGCGGAAGGCGGCGGGAGGAGGAGGGGGGGGGGGGGTGTCCCCTTCCGCTTGCTGGGATAACGGCCGAGTGGCTGCTGAGGAGGCTTGTTTTTTTTTATTATTATTGTTTTGGTTTTTTTTTTCTGTAACTTTGCTGTCTGATTACAGATCGCTGTTTATCCCAAGCATGTATGAGGCCATTTACTGTGGACTGTGTCACTACCTCTGCTGGTAGTTTATTCCCAGCATACAATGGCATTGACAAGCCATGTGTGTGCATCCTATTGACTTCAATGCACAAATCGCATCCTATTGACTTCAATGCAAAAACGCCCCCTATTTACTGCAATGCTAAATTACGTTCAATTGACTTCAATGCAAAAAACACATCCAACTGACTTCAACGCAAAAACACCCCCTATTGACTGCAATGCAAAAACGTGCACCGTTGACTTCATTGCAAAAATTGCATCCTATTAACTTCTATGCAAAAAAGGCCCCCTATTGACTGCAATGCAAAATCACATCCGTTTGACTTCAATGCAAAAACGCCCCCTATTGACTGCAATGCAAAATCGTGTACCATTGACATCAATGCAAAAATCGCATCCTATTGACTTCTATGCAAAATAGGCCCCCTATTGACTGCAATGCAAAATACCATCCCATTGACTTCAATACAAAAAAACACCCCTATTAACTGCAATGCAAAATTTTGTCTGATTGACTTCAATGCAAAATGTCTGCAAATGACTGCAATGCAAAATCGCCTCCCATTGACTTCAATGCAAAAACGCCCCCTATTGACTGCAATGCAAAAACACCCACTTTTGACTGCAATGCGAAAACGCCCCCTATTGACTGCAATGCTAAACCGCATACCATTGACTTCAATGTAAAAAACACCCCTATTGACTGCAATGCAAAATTGCGTCTAATTGACTTCAATGCAAAAAGTCTGCAATTGACTGCAATGAAAAATCGCATCCCATTGACTTCAATGCAAAAACGCCTCGATTGACTGCAAAACAAAACACCCCCTATTGTAAAATCGCGCACCATTGACTTCAATGCAAAAATCGCATCCTATTGACTTCTATGCAAAAAAGGCCCCCTATTGACTGCAATGCAAAATCACATCCCATTGACTTCAATGGAAAAAAATCCTTATTGACTGCAATGCAAAATTGCTTCTGATTGACTTCAATGCAAAAAAGTCTGCAATTGACTGCAATGCAAAATCACATCCCATTGACTTCAATGCAAAAAAACCCCTATTGACTGCAAAGCAACACTCTCACTATTGAAAACGACCCCTATTGACTGCAATGCAAAATCACGTCCCATTGACTTTAATGCAAAAATCTCATCCTATCAGTGGCGGAGCTAGACTTTTAAAACAGGGGTGGCAAAGGGGTGGCAAGGTATTATTTTGGGGGGTCAATATACAACGTGGCAGGATAAAGATAGTTGGTCAGCCTGAATGTGTGTGGGCAGTCTATATAAAGGAGATGAGAATGGTGAAGATGGATGGTCAGGTTATGTAGAGGCAGGATGGAGGTGGATAGGCACACTACAGTATATAGGGGAAGGAAGGCAAGATGAAGTCAGGAAGACAGGGTTTGTAGGGGCAGGATGGAGGTGGATGGATATTCTATAAATGGGAGGTGGGCAGAAATGGAAAGGTTATGCGGAGGCAGAATATAGTTGGGTTCAGGCTATATAAGGGAAGTGGACAGGGTGAAAATGGGTGGCAATGTTGCGCAGAGACAGAAAGAAGATCAGTGAACAGGGTATGTGGGTGGGAAGTCTATATAGAATTGGATTGGCAGGCAGAATGAGGTGGAGGCAGGATGGACATAGGTAGGTAGTCTATATAGGGTAGGTGGTTAGGCAGGCAGTACAGGGTGTAGGCGGATGGATTTAGGGTTCTAGTATAGACCTGGGTAGGTAGGCAGTACAGGGTCAGGTTAGGATGGACTTGCGTAAGGAGGCAGTCATTCTGGGTGGATGAAGTATGGGGTGGAGGCAGGATAGAGTTGAGTTGGCAGGCAGTATAGAGTGGGGGCACTATGGAGATGGGTGAGAGTCTATATAGGGCAGTTGGATAGGCAGGCAGTACAGGTTTGGTGCAGGATGGATTTAGGCTGGCAGTAGAGAGCTGGGTAGGTAGGCAGTAGGTAGGGTCAGGGTAAGATGGAGTTTGGTTGGAGGCAGTATGAAGTGGCGGCAGGGTGGAGTTTAGTAGGCAGGCATTCCTAGTGAATGTAGTCGAGAAGGCAGGCAATAAGGATGGAGTTTGGTAGGCATGAATTATGGGGTTTTGGCAGGATGGAGCTGGGTGAGCAGTATATATGTATATATAGGGTAGCTGGAGTTGAGTGACAGTGACCAGTGGTGGGAAAAGGTCAACTAGTGCCCAGGGCGAAAATGCCCAAGAGCGCAACCCCCCCCCCAGAGAAGCATATGCAGCGCTGAAATGTATGTGCTGGATACAGCATGTGCTGCAATGATTTGACCCTACCATATCCCCCAATGACCCCCTAAGTTCAGGGCCGGTTTTAGACAAAGTGTGGCCCTGGGCAAACCTAAAAGTGGGGCCCCAAATTTTTTTATATTCTACCAAAAATATAGGCGCCATATGCTGCGCGGCACCCAATTGCACCAACCGGCAAGGGAAAGGGAAGAGAGGGGCCGTGTCCTTCCACAGGTGCGCTAGGAATCTGTAAGATCGGTGCTATGGGCTCCTGACAGTGACAGGGCCCCTTTGTAAAATGGAGCCCGCCAGGGGCGGACTGAGAACACTCAGGGCCCCCGGGCAAAATAAATCAAGGGCCCCCTTCCAGACCCCACCCATGTCCCGCCTCCAGTTACACCCTTGCCCCGCCTCCAGACACACCCACATCCCGCCTCCAGACACCCTACACAATCTTTAGACACAAGGAACAAAAGTGCAATAATTTATAAACAAGTGCAATATAAATAATTCACAAACCAAGACCAGTGCATTACAAAAATCATACATAGACAAAACCAGAGCATTACAATAGTAAATTGCCAGGTCTAGGTGGGGTAGGGTTGCTACCTCACCCCTTTAATCCAGAACACATACGAATTACCAGTGGCGGCTGGTGCTCAAAATTTTTGGGGGGCGCAAACAGAAAAATGTAATAGGCATTGCTTTGCGGCAAAAAAACGCTGTAAAAAATTGCGTGACTTAACAAACAATCATTAGGTTGGTTCAAGATTGACCAGCGTGTCCCCATTCACTGCACAGTGACCAGCATGTCCCCCATCAATGCACAGTGTCCACAATGCACAGTGACCAGCATGTCCCCCATCAATGCACAGTGACCAGCATGTCCCCCATCAATGCACAGTGACCAGCATGTCCCCCATCAATGCAGAGTGTCCAGCATGTCCCCATTCAATGCACAGTGTCCAGCATGTCCCCCATCAATGCACAGCGTCCAGCATGTCCCCCATCAATGCACAGTGTCCACAATGCACAGTGACCAGCATGTCCCCCACCAATGCACAGTGACCAGCATGTCCCCATTCAATGCACAGTGACCAGCATGTCCCCCATCAATGCAGAGTGTCCAGCATGTCCCCATTCAATGCAGAGTGTCCAGCATGTCCCCATTCAATGCACAGTGTCCAGCATGTCCCCCATCAATGCACAGCGTCCAGCATGTTCCCCATCAATGCACAGTGTCCACAATGCACAGTGACCAGCATGTCCCCCATCAATGCACAGTGTCCACAATGCACAGTGACCAGCATGTCCCCCATCAATGCACAGTGTCCACAATGCACAGTGACCAGCATGTCCCCCATCAATGCACAGTGTCCAGCATGTCCCCCATCAATGCACAGTGACCAGCATGTCCCCCATCAATGCACAGTGTCCAGCATGTCCCCATTCAATGCACAGTGTCCAGCATGTCCCCCATCAATGCACAGTGTCCAGCATGTCCCCATTCAATGCACAGTGTCCAGCGTGTCCCCCATCAATGCACAGTGTCCAGCATGTCCCCCACCAATGCACAGTGACCAGCATGTCCCCATTCAATGCACAGTGACCAGCATGTCCCCTACCAATGCACAGTGACCAGCATGTCCCCCACCAATGCACAGTGACCAGCATGTCCCCATTCAATGCACAGTGACCAGCATGTCCCCCACCAATGCACAGTGACCAGCATGTCCCCCATCAATGCACAGTGACCAGCATGTCCCCCATCGATGCACAGTGTCCAGCATGTCCCCCATCAATGCACAGTGATCAGCATGTCCCCCACCGATGCACAGTGTCCAGCATGCCCCCCATCGATGCACAGTGACCAGCATGTCCCCCATCAATGCACAGTGACCAGCATGTCCCCCACCGATGCACAGTGTCCAGCATGCCCCCCATCGATGCACAGTGTCCAGCATGTCCCCCATCAATGCACAGTGTGCAGCATGTCCCCCATCAATGCACAGTGACCAGCATGTTCCCATTCAATGCACAGTGACCAGCATGTCCCCCATCAATGCACAGTGACCAGCATGTCCCCCACCAATGCACAGTGACCAGCATGTCCCCCACCGATGCACAGTGTCCAGCATGCCCCCCATCGATGCACAGTGACCAGCATGTCCCTCATCAATGCACAGTGACCAGCATGTTCCCATTCAATGCACAGTGACCAGCATAGCATGTCCCCCATCAATGCACAGTGACCTGACCAGCATAGCATGCCCCCCATCAATGCACAGTGACCTGACCAGCATAGCATGCCCCCCATCAATGCACAGTGACCTGACCAGCATAGCATGCCCCCCATCAATGCACAGTGACCTGACCAGCATAGCATGCCCCCCATCAATGCACAGTGACCTGACCAGCATGTCCCGACTCCCTGGTGACCATGCTGCTCGGGAGTCGACTTCTTCCTCCTCCATGGCGTCGCGACTCGGTCGGACCGGTGTCCTTCGACCGGACACTGGACTATTCTTCCTCCATGCGCGCCGCCCACTGCCTCTTCTCTGACGGCGGGCGGGAAGGTGACGTCGGGACGGGGGGGGGGATAGGTAGTAGTGAATGATCAGGTCTGAAGGGGATCGCATATTGGGATGGGGGGAATCACAGTGTTGTGCTGAATTTGGGGGAGATCATATATTGGTGGGGGGCAGTGCTGAATCATCAGCCCCGAGTGTCAGTGGTGAATTGTGTGTTGGGGAATGAGAGCAGTATTGAATTTGGGGGAGATCACATTTTGTAGGGTGTAAGGGGGGGGGGGGGTGGCACAGCAGTGGTGAATTTGGTGGGGATCACATATTAGGGTGGGGGGTGTCAGTGGTGAATTGTGAGGTTTTGGGGGGGCTACACCACCATTGTATCATACCCCCCCGCACACAATTCACCGCTGATCTCCTCACAAAATTCACCACTGCTTTGTCATTCCCTCCGAATGACAAAGCAGTGGTGAATTTGGTGAGGAGATCAGCGGTGAATTGTGTGTGGGGGGTTATGATACAATAGTGGTGATCGGTGAATTTGGTGGGGAGATCACATGGGGTGGGGGGGGTGTCAGTGGTGAAATGTGTGGGGTATGACACAGCAGTGCTGAATTTGTTGGGGAGATTACATATTGGTGGGGGTGTCAGTGGTGGTAAGGGGGGGGGGGGGGAATGACACAGCAGTGGTGAATTTTGTGGGAAAATCACATATTGGTAGGGGGTTTGTGCCACAGACCTACCAATATGTGATTTCCCCACAAAATTCACCACTGCTGTGTCATTCCCCCCCCTTACCACCACTGACACCCCCACCAATATGTGATCTCCCCATCAAATTCAGCACTGCTGTGTCACGCCCCCACCCCCGACACCACACAATTCACCACAGAGTCTGAGTCTAAAAAAAGTCACAGAGTCTGAGTCACAGAGTCTAAAAAAAAAAAAGCAATTCCAGAGAGAGAGAGGTTGGAATTGCTTTGACAAAATGTGTTTGCCACCATATTAAGGGCTGCTTCCAAAGCCTATAAATGTAGCACACTGACACCCCCCTCCCCCTCCCCCTGCTATTACTGTGCTTCGGAACTTACACAGATAAGCACAGTAGCAGGCAGCAGAGCAGCAGACTCTCCATTCTTCTGCACGAACTTCACAGATAAGCACAGTAGCAGCAGAGGCAGAGCAAACTGTAAATCTCCACGTACCTGTCACAACCCGTGGGTGGCTGCCGGCTGGGCTGGCTGAGAGATGTCTTCCGCTCTCTTCTCTCTCTGCACTCTGGCTGCCCCCCGCAGCGGGAACGTGTGGCCCCGCCCCTCAGCTAAGCAAGATTTTGTATGCACCTCCAGGGACAGACTGCTGTGGGGCCCCCCTCCCCCCTCAACCACGGGGCCTCGGGCAGTGCCGCCCGACTGCTCGAATGATCAGTCTGCCCCTCGCCCGCCGGCACATAGTGTCACGCTGCCTCTGCTCTGCTGACAGGGGGCGGCTGGGGGCCCCTGGACACTCGGGGCCCTGGGCAGTTGCCCAGTTTGCCCCCCCCCCCCTAACGCCGGCCCTGCCTAAGTTGCAAAAGCAGCTATATGGAGGTATACATTCTAAGGCATAGCAGGTCTGACAGGCTTCCTCTTATGCATGTCTACACACCACACATTCTTATTCTTAGAGAGTAGTACGCAGGTCAGACCTGATATGCATTACACCGTGTAGCTAGTTCTGGGTACAGATTATAGTAAATATTGGATACACGGAAAAATCTTGATAAATTGTTTTGTATATGGGAGGTATACACATGCCAGGGTGAGATGGTTTGTATCATAGTATAGCATAAATAATCCCCTGTAGTGTTTGGTGGGCAGTATTACCTGCAGAATATGACCTAATTGGCCACCTGAAAACCATGTGCAATTTGTGTGCTTACAGCACAGGGGTGAAGACTTTTAGGCCTCTTTCACACTTGTGCAACTTAAGGATTTTATTGCGATTTTGATGTAATTTTGACTGGGCTTGAAGCTATGTCTATGTCTTTGGACCTCAAAACACATTAAAATTGGGCCAAAGTGGTGCAGGAAAAACTTTGAAGTTGGTGGGACTTCAAGTCGCACAGATATGAACGGTACTCATTGGAAATAATGGAGAACGACTTGTCATGCAATTTTGCAATCCCAAATCGCAGGACAAGTCACACAAGTTTGAAAGGGGCCTTAGAGGTTCAGGCTGGGTTCACACTGGTGTTATGCGGGAAATCCTGCGATTCCTGTGTGGGTTTTCGCATTGCACCTAAATCGTTGGCGGTTCAATCTGACATCTGCGAACCGCTGCGGATGTCAATGTACAGTTAATGACACTCCCGGTGAGAATCAGACCACAGTGTGAACTTTGAAATTGTGTAGGAATTGGATCGCATAGGTGTGAACATGCGATCAGATTCCAGTGTGGACCAAAAAAAGGGTCCTGCACTGTTTTGGTCTGAATGGGATATGAATTCAGTCACACAAACTGTATGGCAAAATTTGTATTGCACAGACATCGCATGTGATCTGCACAGCAATGCAGTGTGAATCACATGCAATGTCTGTCAACGCAATAGTGTGAACCCAGCCTAAAACAGGTGTGCCTCCTAAGTTACCTATAATAAGGCATATTACTCTTTACTTATGACACCCCTAGCCCTTAGCAGAGTTCTGTGAATTTGTGTGTTTGGGAAAAGGGGGGCTGGGTCTGATTAGTGAACTATAAGCCCTTTACTGCCAACCTCTCCCTGATAATGGTTAGTTGGTATTATGCTGACTTACTATCTTTATAACATTCTGACCTCAAACATGAATGTCAGGAAAGTCTGCTAAAATTCACATGTCCCAATCTGTATACCTCCACTGTTCCAATCGGAACAATGCGGTCAGCATCCCAACCAAGCAACTAGCATTTTCAGAAAAAAACAGCAATGACAGCCTACTTGTTTCACATTAGGTTTCCTATAATTTGGTTATTGTTAACTTGAATTAGCAATAAAAGAGCATATTTTGTTGCGCTGAAGAAGCTCAACAAGCTAGTGTATTTTTTCCCTATCTCTATGTAACACATAACTGAGACACCCTGTTCCCCCCCCCCCCCCCCTCTTTCTAAAATCCATGCTATCAGATATGAAGCAAGCTCTCCTCTGCTACAATCATCCACTTATCATCTGTAGGACTCTGAAGCTGTTTCCTCCCACCTTTTAGTACAGTAATAGAGGGCAGTGGCTCAGCTTGGGTCCTCCATGCTGCTAGTCACTTCTAGGGATGCTGCCAGTCGGTTCTCTGCAGCTCTGTCCCTCCGAAGGACACACATGGCTGACTGTAGAGGTTAGCAGGAGGCTGGCATGTGGGGAGGGGGCGGGGGAGCAGGGATTGCACACACAACTTTTTCTTTTTCATTCCAATGAAAAATGCTGGATTTCTCTGCCCTATGGAAACAACCTGCAGGACGCTCTGCCCTTACTCTGCAGTGCTCTGTACACAGAAGAAGGTGCTCTCCGTGGCTGTCCTCCTCTCTTCCGCCCACAGGATGCAATCAGGGGACGGGAGGAGAAAGCAGTGTCCTGCCTTGGGCAGAGCAGAGAACTCCGTAGCTGCTGGACAGTAGGGGGAGAGGAGGGAGCCAGAGCCGGCGGACAGACCAAGTTTGCGATCAGCGCTGCACAAAAAGCAAACAGATATTGTGTGTGGAATTTGGAATTGCAGATGCCCATGAGCAGGGTGGCAACAGGGGTGGCAAGAACTTTGTCTGGGGTGTCAATTGCCACCCCAGCTAGCCCTCTAGCTCCGCCACTGCTTCAAGGAGAACACATGGACAGAGAAAGCGGATCTCTGATCACCGGATACAGACTGTACGTTAATGGAGCGTCTCCTCACTAAGACACGCAATGAGGACTGTATAATGTGTATGTTCTCCAAAACAAGAACATTATTAAAGTTTGATATAAAGTTTACTGGATGATACTTGTTCCTACAATTCAAAATATAGACTTTTAACCACTTTACCACCGGAGGATTTTGCTGTCTTACGTCCAGGCCACTTTTTGCGATTCGGCACTGTGCGACTTTAACTGACAATTGCGCGGTCATGCAACGCCGTACCCAAACAAAATTTACGTCCTTTTTTTCCCACAAACAGAGCTTTCTTTTGGTGGTATTTGATCACCTGTGCGATTTTTACTTTTTACGCTATAAACAAAAAAAGAGCTACAATTTTGAAAAAATAACAATATTTTTCAATTTTTTATATGAAATTCCCCTCCCAAAAAAATGTAAAAATCAAAATTTTTTATCATTTTTGGCCAATTTGTTTTCTGCTACATATTTTTGGTAAAAAAAAAAATCACAATAAGTGTATTTTGATTGGTTTGCGCAAAAGTTATTGCGTTTACTAACTAAGGGAAAGATTTCTGTCATTTTTGGTGGTTTTTTTTTAACGAGTAATGGCGGCGATTTGCGATTTTTTTGCGGGACTGCGACATTGCGGCGGACAGATCGGACCCTTGAATGACATTTTTGACACTTTTGGGGGTACCACTGACATTACTACAGTAATCATTGCTATACATATGCACTGTTACTGTAAAAATGACACAGGGGTTAATTTTTATTGGAGAGGGAGGGGTTAATGTATGCCTGGTGCTTACTGACGTGTGTGGGGGGAGGTGACTGAGTGACACAGGGACAGATCGCAGGTTCAGCTATGCTGAATCCTGCAATCTGACCCTGCCTGTCACTTAGGAGATCCGCCCGCTTTGTTTACACAAGCGGGCGGATCTCCACACTCGATTCCCCGACGATCGGGGAAGAGAGGCGGTGATCACCGCCGCTCCTCCCCTGGCCCGACTCCCGCTGTGACTGAAAACAGCGGGACCGAGCCTGCGGCGGCGCGCGCGCGCCGCTCATATGGGGGAGGAGTCCAGCGACGTAGGTCTACGTCGCTGGACGATAACGAGCCACATTGCTGCAGTAGCAGCAATATGAGCGGGCGTAAAGTGGTCAACCACTTGCCTACCAAGCACTTTCACCCTCTTCCTGCCCAGGCCAGCTTTCAGCTTTCAGCGCTGTCACACTTTGAAGGACAATTGCGCTGTCATGCGACACTGCACCCAAACTAAATTTTTATCATTTTTTTTTTTCACACAAATAGAGATATGTTTTGGTGGTGTTTAATCACCACTGTTTTTCATTATTTGCTAAACAAATGAAAAAAGACACATTTTGGAAAAAATATTTTTTTTAGTTTCTGTTATAAAACTTTCATAACAAGTCATTTTTCCCCTTCATTGATGTGCGCTGATGAGGCTGCACTGATTGGCAGCATTGATGGTGATGGGCACAGATTGGCAGCACTGATGGGTACAGATTGGCAGAATTTGCGGGCACTATTGGGGCTGCACTGATAATCAGGATACGGATTGTCAGTGTAGATGTCCCCTGTGGGGATTTGCCAGTTATGGGCTCTCCTCTCCTCGCTCGCTGTCAGCGCAAGGGAAGGATTGCCGATAACCAGCAAATCCTGTTTACGCTGTTATTGGACACAGTTGATCACATGGTAAAGAGACGCTGTGATTGACTCTTTGCTCCGATCTGTGATTGCTCTTAGAGGACAGCAAGGCCTTAGCCATTGGGCATGCCAAGTAAGAGTTCCGTGATAGGAGTGGTCTGGGAGCCCTGTTTCTGAGCGCAGGAGCAAGGTGCTATGCATCGCAAATTAGTTACGGATGGTCAGTGCCCTGATGATCAGTGTAGATGTCACCTGTGAGGGTTTGCCAGTTATGGGCTCTCCTTACTCGCTGTCAGCGCGAGGAAAGGATTGCCGATATACGGGAAATCCTGTTTACACTGTGATTGGACGCAGTTGATCACATGGTAAAGAGCCGCTGTGATTGGCTCTTTGCCCCGATCTGTGATCACTGATCAGCTGTGTCTGAAGGACCCAGCGATCGAAGATCCCTCCTGATGCGTGCCACATCAGCAGCGTGATCATGGGAGGATGTTCTTAGATGCCCTTTGAGCAATGTGAGCCCTCGCTGTAGCAGTCTTTCGGCTACAATGCGGTGCGGGAAAAGGTTAAAGACATAGGGTGTGGGTTATTCTCTATGGTAATTGAGGTATTTTCACATTTGGGACTGTACTTGTTATCCACAGGACCCAAGCTTCAGTACCTCCAATGGATTGGAAGTACTGGAGCTATTTCTAGATTTTGTCTGGTTCTCACAGATCTAGTGAAGGCTCTGCTTCCAAACCATTTACTAACCGCCGACACTACATTTACTGCGTGTGGCCGGCGCGGGCAGGATGAATGACGTACATGTACGTCATCCAGCCTGTTCCAGGTTAGAGGTGCGCTGCATACCGCTTCCATGACCACTGTGTTCACTGTACACAGCAGATTGCAGATTCTAGTACCCGCCCGGGAACAAAGCTGGTATGAATGAATTTTATTCATAACAGCTGTTTCCTGCAGAGTGACGATGTGATTAGCCCACAGCCATCACAAGGTACCTGGCCCAATCACAGCACCCAGTATCATGTTATTAGCTGTAGCCAATCACAGATCACTAGTAATCACAGCTGCCCGATTACCGACACACCTTTCATATGATGACGCTGTACTGCTCTGGTGACAGTATGTAAAAACATTATGAAAAAAAGATTTCCTAATTTTCCCGAAAATTTGTTACAAAAAATTGCAACTTCAAAAAGCTCACCCTACCTTTTACTAAATGTCTCAAAGTCTACTTTCTAAAAATAGGTAATTTGAGAGGTATTTGTACTATCCTGGAATTTTAAGAGCCTCAAGAAATGTGATTGATTAATTTTTTAAATATACTGTATACCAGGGGTCCTCAAACTTTTTAAACGGGGGGCCAGTTCACTGTCCCTCAGACCATTGGAGGGCCGGACTATAGTTTAAAAAACGATTCCAAATTGCTATTAGTAAAATACCAATATATATATATATATGCACAGCGCTACAAAAACAATATACCAGCAATAACTTTGCCCACACAGAGACATACAGACTGCACTGCCGATCAATGCAGTCTGATCAGTGTTCATCAATGTAGCCTTACCAGTCCACATCATTTCAGCCTCACCAGTGCCCATGTTGGTGGAACTTTGCTTTTACCCCAGGCTCACACTGGTGCGGTGCAGGAATCGGCTCTGTAATTGTTCCGGTTCCTGCACCATATTTCCAGTTCACACTACCCTGTGTGAACTCGCACAGGAATCTGATTGCATGGGTGAGAAGACCCATGTGATCCGATTCCACTGCAGGAAAAAAGAAGGCACGTGTGCCTTTTTTCTTCCGAATCTAATGCAAGTTCACCCATACAACCTATCACAGATCCCTCTTTATCACAGATCCCCCACCTATCACAGACCCCTCTCTATCACAGATCCCCCACCTATCACAGACCCCTCTCTATCACAGATCCCCCACCTATCACAGACCCCTCTCTATCACAGATCCCCCACCTATCACAGACCCTTCTCTATCACAGATCCCCCACCTATCACAGACCCCTCTCTATCACAGATCCCCCACCTATCACAGACCCCCCCTATGAAAGACCCCTCTCTATTACAGATCCCCCCCATCAAAGACCCCTCTCTATCACAGATCTCCCACCTATCACATACCCCTCTCTATCACAGATCCCCCACCTATCACAGACCCCTCTCTATCACAGATCCCCCACCTATCACAGACCCCTCTCTAGCACAGATCCCCCACCTATCACAGACCCTTCTCTATCACAGATCCCCCACCTATCACAGACCCCTCTCTATCACAGATCCCCCACCTATCACAGACCCCCCCTATGAAAGACCCCTCTCTATTACAGATCCCCCCCCCCATCAAAGACCCCTCTCTATCACAGATCCCCCACCTATCACAGACCCCTCTCTAGCACAGATCCCCCACCTATCACAGACCCCCCCTATGAAAGACCCCTCTCTATTACAGATCCCCCCCATCAAAGACCCCTCTCTATCACAGATCCCCCACCTATCACAGACCCCTCTCTAGCACAGATCCCCCACCTATCACAGACCCTTCTCTATCACAGATCCCCCACCTATCACAGACCCCTCTCTATCACAGATCCCCCACCTATCACAGACCCCTCTCTATCACAGATCCCCCACCTATCACAGACCCCTATCTATTACAGATCCCCCACCTATCGCAGACCCTTCTCTATCACAGATCTCCCACCTATCACATACCCCTCTCTATCACAGATCCCCCACCTATCACAGACCTCTCTCTAGCACAGATCCTCCACCTATCACAGACCCTTCTCTATCACAGATACCCCACCTATCACAGACCCCTCTCTATCACAGATCCCCCACCTATCACAGACCCCCCCTATGAAAGACCCCTCTCTATTACAGATCCCCCCCCATCAAAGACCCCTCTCTATCACAGATCCCCCACCTATCACAGACCCCTCTCTATCACAGATCCCCCACCTATCACAGACCCCTTTCTATCACAGATCCCCCACCTATCAAAGACCACTCTCTATCACAGACCCCCCCATCACAGATCATCACTTTGATCAGTGGTACTGCTGGGGAGTTGATGGGTTCAGTGTTGATGGGGGGAGGGGATGGGATCAGGGGCAGTGGTGGTGGGGGGAGGGAATGGGATCAGGGGCAGTGCTGGGGGGGGTGGGGGTGGCATCAGTGGCAGCTTTGGTTGTGGGGATTGGTTGGCAGTGGTGGGTACTAGGAAAAGTGACACTTACTGTTAGTTTTACACTACTTTTCCCCTGCAAATGCTGTCTCTCAGGCCCTCCGCTGATTTGCGTTCCATCCTATGCGGTTCCACCGGATAGGCTCACGACTTCCCGGGCAAGGCGATGCACCTGCCGGCCCCCCAAGCTGAGCCTTAATCCTTTCTTCTTGCTTCTGACTCCCTCCACAGCTCCCCAATCCTCTGCCCGCTGCTCTGGGTTTCATTCCGGCGGCTTCACTCATCTAGTGAGACTGGACTGTCCCCTGTGGATTCCCGCTTCAGAAGTCCCAGGGTCTCTCAGCCTCCCATGTCCCGGTACCTATAATTTTGACAAGACCGAGCGGTTCCTCTCACTGCCAGGAGCTTGATTGCGGCTGGACTGCAATTCCCATGATCCTGAGCTTTAGCCGGCCAGCCAATCAGCGGCCGCAGCCCCGTCTCCCTCCACCAATGATCGGCCGGCTGCAGGACCGTCCGTCTCTTATGTTGAAAAAAAAAGTGACGGGCAGCAGCGGCAAAAACACCCGGCGGGCCGGATAAATGTCCTTGGCGGGTGTCACAACCCACCTGGGGTCTTGCAGTGGAGAGGGAACCCAGTTGCAGTGGAACAGCACTCCCTTACAATCACGACCCTCAGGAGTCCCTGGAAGTGGGAACAGGCCCCCGTAGGGTCTGTGGTGGCACGGAGGCCTTTAATGAAGGGGAGGAGGTAAGGTCGACAACTCTGGAGTCAGGTCTGGCAGGCAATCAAGGAGTATCCACCTGAGGGAGAAAGGATCATGAACCAGGAACACAGACAATGCAATTAGCAGACACACAGGAGCAAGGAAAATAACCAAGCACTGACTGGAAGGTGTGCTTGGTTTATATAGGGAGCCAGGATCACATGACCCGCCACCTCCCACCAGTAGGTGGGGCTGTCAGGGGCTATAAAGGGAGGTCAGAGACCCAGCGCCATCTTGGTTTGCTTCATAGAACCTAATCTTACCAGATCTTCAACTCTCCTCTCTCCCTCTGTGTAAAACACTGTAACCGCATGGCGGCCGCCATCTTGCCATGACAGTGTGCCGCTGCAGTCCTCAGAGGTGAGGGGAGGAGAAGGAGCCACCGCAGACCTGGAGGGGGTGTCTCTGCGACCGGCAAGCACCGAGACTCTGTTGCGAGAACGCTGCAGGCGCCCAGACGCAGGTGAGTACGCGGCAGTGCCGTGACAGCGGGCCGCATGTGGCCCGTGGGCCATAGTTTGAGGACCCCTGCTGTATACCGTAGTTTGTAAACGCTATAACTTTAACACAAACCAATTAATATACACCCTTTGGAATTTTTGGCTTAAATGTATGAAGGAATTAAATTTTATTGGATATGCTTTGTAACAAAGTAGAAAATATATATATTTTTTTTTTTAATTTTTGGTCCTTTTTCATTTATATAGCAATAAAAAAGTTGTGATCAAATACCACCAAAAAAAAGCTCTATTTGTGTGAAAAAAAAAGATATAAATTACATTTTGAGTACAGTGTTGCATAATGACACAATTGCCAGTTAAAATAGCAAAACAAAAGGCCTGGTCATGAAGGGGGGTAAAAACTTCAAGAGCTCAGGTAGTTAATACCACACAGGGCCCCAACAACAACCCAGTAGCCGGCAGCGGGTGTATAATTGGGCTAAACTTGGAGGCACTACTGGGATTATCTTAGATAAGGACTTAAATATATGTCATCTACAGAAACTTTCAGGCAATGCCCACAATAAGGGACTGTCTAAAAAATATTGGCTCTGTCATGTATATTGGCTCTGTCATGTATACCTATCTCTTTGAATGCCAACATACTACAGGAGGCACTGAAAGACAATGAGACCTCATAATGTTCATCTCCTGTGGATAGAAGAGAAGACAAACACAAGGTGTGCTTTGATTGGACGATGTGTAGACTGTGACATCAGCCACCACTTCACCTTTGCCAATCAGAGTAAGCCTTGTATTTATAGATAAAAATGTGAGGCTTTTCCTGAATGGCCATGGTGCCATGTAAGTGACTTTTTATGGCAGCAGAGGGGAAGACTCCCATGATACCCATGCACCTAGGGTAATGAGTCTGCTCCCATAAATGCGTGATCCAATGTTGAAGTGGCTGAAGCTGCTTTCATGCGGTTTCTCTAGGCACATAACCATGCCTGCATTGCCTATAGCTCCAGAACTTCAAAAATATTAATCTTTTACACTGTATGAAAGCTGATTGGAGAAAAGGAACACCCCCCCCCCCCTTCCACACAGTAGATGAATTGTGTTGTGAGTAGACAAGCTCCATTCTGTGCTCCCCCTCCTGACACAAATTTATCTCATGGGTCGGGAAAACATTTCAGAAGGGACACATGCTGATAACCGAGGAATGAAGCACCAGAGAGAAATGACATTTAGAGCTTTGGAGAGAGATAAGTAAGCACTACAGATATATGAACTTTGCTCAAATTCCATGACTGAGGTTTACAACCACTTCAAGGCAAGTCAGAAGGCAAAAGGGGGTCCAACCCGGTACTAGCAAGGTGTACCTAATAAAGTGGCCGGTGAGTGTAGATTGTCCCTCATCACTTCACATTGTCATGCCTGTGGTGTACATTGAGTGTCCCACAGGACATTTTCCTGCGTATGGAGGATATAGATTGTCCCATGGGATACCGCATTGTTCTACATGTGACGGACAGAGATCATCTCACAAAACTCCATATTGTCCTGCATGTGCTGGACATCGACTCCACAATGATCCTTCATGTGGCAAGCAAAGATTTTCTCTCCACAATATTTTGCCAGTTGTGAGTAAAAAATGTTTCCCCTGGACTCATTTGTGTCCTGCATATGGCACGCATAGGGTAGATTGTGCCACGGGACTCGGTTTTCCTGCATGTGGTGGACATGGATTGCACCAAAGAACTCTACATTTTATACATGTGGCAAACAAAAGCTATACACCAATGGACACTATTCTGTACTACTCCTCCTGGACCTCTCCACTGCCTTTGACACAGTAGACCTCCTTCTCAAAAAACTCCACTCCTTTGGCTTCCGTGACCGTACTCTTCATTGGTTCTCATCCTACCTATCCCAACGCACCTTCAGTGCTACTTACAACTCTACTACCTCCTCTCCTCTTCCTTTTTCTGTCGGGGTCCCCCAAGGTTCTGTCCTTGAACCACTCCTTTTCTCAATCTGCACCTCCTCCCTGGGTCAGCTGATTGCCTCCTATGGCTTTCAATATCATCTCTATGCTGATGACACCAAAATCTATCTCTCCACCCCTCAGCTCACTCCTTCAGTCTCCTAACACATCACCAGCTTACTAACAGACATTTCAGCCTGGATGTCACATCACTTCCTCAAACTCAACCTATCCAAAACCGAGCTTATGATATTTCCTCCCCCACGGTTCTCCTCCCCTGATATCTCTGTCAACATCAAAGGCACAACTATCAACCCGGCCACCCATGCCAAGGTCCTAGGTATAATCCTGGACTCTGAACTATCCTTTTGGCCACACATCCAGTCACTGTCCAAAGCTTGGCGCCTCAACCTCCGCAACATCTCCAAGATACTTCCCTTCCTAACCAATGATACCATAAAACTTCAAATCCACTCCCTGGTCATCTCTCATCTTGATTACTGCAACTCCCTTCTCATTGGCTTACCTTTAAAAAGACTATCCCCCTTTCAGTCCATCATGAACGCTGCTGCCAGGCTCATCCACCTTGCAAACCGCTCTGTGTCTGCTACCCCTCTTTGCCAATCCCTTCATTGGCTGCCACTCAACCAACAAATTAAATTTAAGTTACTAACCATAACTTCCAACCCATCCATAACTTGGCGCCCAGCTACATCACTAATCTGGTCTCGAAATAACAACCAACTCACCTCTTCGTTCCTCCCAGGACCTCCTGTTCTCTAGCTCCCTTGTAACCACTTCCCATGCTCGCCTCCAGGACTTCTCCCGAGCTTCTCCCATCCTCTGGAATGCTCTACCCCCATCTGTCCGACTATCTCCTACTTTGTCTACTTTCAGACAATCCCTGAAAACACATTTCTTCATAGAAACCTGTCTGGCATCCACCTAACAACTGTACTTTTATTTTCTCCATCAGCCCAGACCCCACAGTTATTACCTCTTGTATCTCTTGACCTTCCCTCTTAGATTGTAAGCTCTAACGAGCAGGGCCCTCTGATTCCCACTGTATTAAAGTGTATTGTATTTGTCCTGTCTACCCTCAAGTTGTAAAGCACTGCGTAAACTGTCGGCACTATATAAATCCTATATAATAATAATAATAATAAAAAATAATAATATTCTAAGGGAACTCCATGTTGTTCAATACACGTGGTAAACATGGATTGTATTGATGCAAATGTGGGTGCGCTGATAGGAGTGAAGCTGCTACCTAAACTATACCTAGTGAAAATAATGTTGAAAAAATAGGTGCGCTAAACAAATGTGCTAAATAAATTGCCGTATAGGCACGTATAACAATGAAAACAATCAAGTTACATAAATGGTTGTGAATAATCAATAAACCATGGTGATCGTGATTCAATAGAAAATTGCAAAACCCAAAATAAGTGCAAAAACTGATATGTCAATTGAAAAAATGTAAAACTCATATTGAGACACATATTAAAATTGCACATTAAAATACGTTAAATTCCTTAAAAGGTTAAAATTTAATGTAAAACTGCTGTAAAACGAAACAAGGAAATGGATCAACTATTATTTATGTGGGCGTTGATATCCCATTCAATGTTGTGCCCCCAAGGTCTGAAGCACTTCATCTCATAAATCCAGAAGGTTTCCCTTCTGGAAATTGACCTTTTCAAGTTGCTCCCTCTCCAATGGGGCATGTATTTTTCTATAACTATAATTTGTAAATTTTTCTGATTTTTTGGGTGACATTTGGAAAAATGTAGGGACACGCTGTGTCCCACAAACCTCTTTCTTATGTTGGAGAGATGCTCTCCTATCCGAATGCTTGCATTGCGTATAGTTCTCCCGATATATTGTTGGCCGCAACCGCACTGGAGGAGATATATGACTCTCTTGGTGTGGCAAGAGATGAACTCCTTAATAGCGTATTCTTTTCCAGTGGTAGTGGATGAGAACTTGTTGGTACAAACCGTCTTTGCTTCTTTACAAATTTGGCAATTTTTGCATGGGAAGAAACCTTTCATATCTGGAAAGAATTTTGACACTATAGGTTTTTCCACCGGATTACTTGCAATGAGATCTTTAAGATTCCTGGCTTTCCTATAGATCATATTGGGTTTATTGGGGAGAGAAGGCCCCAATATTTTATCTCCTTGTAGGATACTCCAATGTTTCCTAAAAACATGATTCAACCATTTGTAATTACTTGAGAACTGGGTGACAAAGGCATATTCAAATTTGGACTGAGAGTCCTTGGTAAAATTAGCCGGTTAAGGTAAAATGAGATTTTCCTGGGTCTGTTGGCCCACTTGTTCTATTTCTTCGTCCAGTATTTGTGGCTTGTACCCTTTTTCTAAAGATCTTTGCTTTAAGATATTGGCTTGTTCTTTAAAATCCGACTCATGTGTACAGTTTCGTCTGATTCTCTTAAATTGTCCTTTAGGGACCGATTTAAGCCAGGTAGGATGATGGCAACTGTCCATTGTGATAAAACCATTCTTGTCGGTTGGTTTAAAATATGATTTCGTAATAAAACCAGAGCCATGTCTTAAAATCACCAGGTCTAAAAAGTTCACAGATACGGGGGCTAGATTTGTATGAGAATCTGATTCCCCAACTATTACAATTTAGCTGGTCCATAAAAACTTCCAACGATTTGTTACTGCCTTTCCAGATAAAAAGTGTATCATCGATGTAGCGTCTCCAAAAAACAAGCTCCTTGACTCTGTTGGAAAAGATGTTCCGATCCTCCCACAGAGCCATGAAAAGATTTGCTACACTGGGGGCAAATTTAGCCCCCATAGCTACACTGGTACGCTGGAGATAAAATCGTTGGTTATAATAAAAAAAAAATGATGTTCCATGCCAAATGTTAAAAGGTCTAAAATGAACTGTTTCTGTGCCACTGGTATGTCCTGATTTGTGTCTAAAAAGGTACTGACCGCTTCATACCCCATCTGGTGTGGTATTATCGTGTATAAAGATGCCACATGAGTGGTAACTAATAACACATCTCCTTCAATGTTTAGTTGTCTCATCTCCTGTATACACTGCGTGGTGTCTTTTAGATAAGCTGGGGTATCTTGGACCAGTGGTTGCAGAAAGTGATCTATATATCTCCCGATCCTTGACGTGACGGAATCAATCCCACTTACAATGGGTCTTCCTGGGGGTTTTATCAAGTTTTTGTGCACTTTCGGGAGATAATAGATAATCGGCAATCTCTGTGATAGTGGTATTAAAAATTCTCTTTCTTTCTTATTTAAAATACCATTTTCAAAACCTTGTCGGATAATTTTCTCCAATTTTCTCTTATACGTATAGGTGGGGTCCTTCTTTAAAATTTCATACGTATTAGTGTCTGACAGAAGATTGTCCATTTCTTCAATGTAATCTTCTTTTTTTTAACAGCACTATTCCTCCCCCCTTATCGGCTGGTCTAATAATAAGATCTTTGTTGTCACACAAAGTCTTAATTCCCTTCATCAGGTCTATTTGTGGTTTATGTTGTATCTCTTTTCTTTCAAGTTCATTAATCGCCGTATCTCTGAATACTGTAATGTTGTTACTCTGTGTACCTGGCGGATTAAACAGAGACGCATTCCTGAAATTTGTCGATACTGTTGAACCTGTTTGATACGAAACATAATTTCTTTCGCCAGCCTTGGATAGAAAATGTCTTTTCACGTTCAATTTTCTGATAAATTTTTGAATATCCACAAAGGTTTCAAATTTGTTAAGAGATTGTTTTGGGGCATACTTTGTTCAACGTGTGTTTGTGAGTACCACCCCACTCAGGTTAAATATGCCAATATCTTCCTTGTTATTTTGTCTCCGAGTTGTTCCACCTCTGCATCCTCTTTTTATCTTTTTCTTTTGTTTTTCTTGTGGCCCTGTCCTAAAAAAACACGCTTCTTAGAGCTAATCGGTGTTCTGGACGGTGGTCTGTCTCTTGTATCTTCTCTATCCTCATATCCTTCATGCCTTAACGGTTCGAACCTTGTATGTGTATTCTGTGCGTACATTCTCGGAGTATGAGGTGTATCCGGATAGTTGCCCATATAGTCCAACCTGGCCCGTCTAGGAGATCTGGATCTAGATCGTTCTTGTTGTCTATCTGGTGATCTATATCGATTCTCATTGTCCCCTCTATAAGGTTCTTGCCTTAAGGGGCGGGAATCTTCCTTCTTTCTTTTTTTCCTTTTTCTCTTTTTTATTTTGGGAGATATCCCTCAAAGGTTTGTATCCTTTATATGAAGGATTAGAGGGAAGTGGTTGGGATTTGGTTTTAGTAGGCTCTTTACCGAGATCAGAGATGTGGTGTGTCAGTGTGACATGCAGCATCACCGATCGCCAGAGTTGTATAAAGTACTCAAAACCCATACTTGAGTAAAAGTACAAGTGCTCGATCAAAAAGTAACTTGAGTAGAAGTGGAAGTGCTCGATCAAAAAGTGACTTGAGTAGAAGTACTAAAGTATTCAACATTTTTTGTACTTAAGTATTACAAGTAGTTTTTTTTTTTTTAAATTTTGCTACTCAAGTACTGAAAGTAAAAGTACAAGTACTGTGTTATGTAGTTATTAAAGAAAGAAGTCAAAAGTTTGAACATCATATTGTTTTTTTATTATTTCAAATGCAGCTTTTATTTATACATACAGTAGCATTTATTTTCGTATGCGCTGATAATACACATGTTTTGAGCTTCATGAAACCTGCCATCTACTGTTCTGGCAGTGGAAATTTTTATAATAGTAACGAGTAACTATGCAGCACACAAAAAAAAATATTGGAGTAGAAGTATTGAAATCATTGAAAAAATGTAGTGAAGTAAAAGTGGAAGTAGGAGAAAAAAATTCTACTCCAGGAAAGTACAGATACCACCTTTCGGTACTTAAAGTGGAGTTCCACCCTATTTTTATACTTACCTCCATCTTCTCGCTCCGGGTCACCTGAAAAAGAAATGGATAATCGCATATTTTTTTTTTTTTTACTTACCTCGTAGCGAAGAAAATATACTTACCTTACTTCCTCCTTCCTCCTTCCTCGGCCGCGGCCCGTCGTCACTTCCTGGCTCTGCAATGATTCCTGGGAGCTGGACGTCATAGCTCCCAGGAATCATTGCGCCTGCACCGGCCCCGACGTCAGTTCCGGGTCGCGCGCCTCTTCCCCTTCTAAACAGCTTCTGGGCATGCCCAGAAGCTGTGGAGGGATGAAGCGCGCGACCCGGAAGTGACGTCGGGGCCGGCGCAGGGCATCGTGGGACCAAAGAAGGCGGAAGAAGACGCCGAAGAGGACGCGCTGGCTTCAAGCTGCCCACATCTGAGATGGCAGCGCTGGACAAGACGTTTGCAAGGTAAGTATTTGTCCTAACAGGTAAGTGCAACCCGGGACAGATCAGAGGCTAGCCATTGTGGAATGCACTAGCCCTGACTGTCCCGGGGGTATTAAAAAAAAAAAAAAAAATCCAGGGTGGAACTCCGCTTTAAGTACAGTAGTGAAGTAGTTCTACTTAGTTACTATACATCTCTGCCGATCGCCACTCTGCGCGCCCCCCAGGGGCGCACAGAGCGCATTATCCTGCCGCCGTCATATGACGTCCGATCAGGATAATGCAACCACTTTCCCAACGTCAATCGCCGATAGGGCGGGGGGGAAGTGGTTAATATTTTGAAAGTTCTGGTGCTACAGGCAATGCAGGCGTGGCTATGTGCCTAGAGAAACCGCATGAAAGCAGCTTCAGCCACTTCAACATTGGATCACACATTTATGGGAGCAGACTCATTACCCTACGTGCATGGGGTCTACACCTCGTCCAATCAAAGCACGCCTTGTGTTTGTCTTCTCTTCTATCCACAGGAGAGGAACATTATGAGGTCTCATTGTCTTTCAGTGTCTCCTGTAGTATGTTGGCATTCAAAGAGATAGGTACACATGACAGAGCCAATATTTTTTAGACAGTCCCTTATCATGGGCCCTGCCTGAAAGTTTCTGTAGATGACATATATTTAAGTCCTTATCTAAGATAATCCCAGTAGTGACTCCAATTTTAGCCCAATTTTACACGCGCTGCAGGCTACTGGTTTGTTGTTGGGCCCGTGTGGTATTAACAACCTGAGCTCTGGCAGGTTTTACCCCCCTTCATGACCAGGCCTTTTTTTTTTGCTATTCTGCACTGTGCTACTTTAACTGGCAATTGTGTCGTTATAAATTTAACTTTGGGTACAGTGTGTAATCTTTCTTTTCACACAAATAGAGCTTTTTTGGTGGTATTTATTCACCACTGTTTTTTTTTTTATTGCTATATAAACGAAAAAGGGCTGAAAAGTAAAAAAAAAAAAAAAAAAAAAAAAAAAAAAAGATATCCAATAAAATTACATTTCTTCATACATTTAAGCCAAAAATCCCAATAAGTGTATATTAATTGGTTTGCGTTAAAGTTATAGCGTTTACAATCTACGGTATACAGTATATATAAAAATTAATCAATCACATTTCTTGAGGCTCTTAAAATTTCAGGACAGTACAAATACCTCTGAAATCACCTCTTTTTAGAAAGTAGACGTTGAGGCATTTAGTAAGAGGTAGGGTGAGTTTTTTGAAGTTGCAATTTTTTGTCACAATTTTCTGGAAAATTAAGAAAATCTTTTTTTTTTTTTTTATATTTTGTTTTTACATACTGTCACCAGAGCAGTACAGCGTCATCATATGAAAGGTGTGTCAGTAATCAGGCAGCTGCGATTACTAGTGATCTGTGATTGGCTACAGCTAATGACATGATACTGGGTGCTGTGATTGGGCCAGGTACCATGTGATGGCTGTGGGCTAATCACATCGCCACTCTGCAGGAAACAGCTGTTATGAATAAAATTCATTCATACCAGCTTTGTTCCTGGGCGGGTACTAGAATCTGCAATCTGCTGTGTGTTAAGTGAACACAGTGGTCATTCAGCCTGCCCACGCTCAGGGCCAGTGCAAGGATTTTTGACTACACAGGTGAAGATGCATTTTGGTGCCCCCCCAGTCCACTCTTCTCCCGCCCCTCTAGCCAGCGGCACCCACTATGCTGGTTCTGGACCCGCTAATGGGCAAGCTGAACCCAAGATACATAGTGGGGGGGCACTTTACCAGGGTGCAGTGTTGCCAAAGAGGTATAACAAAAGGCAAAAAACATATTTCTACATTTACATGAAGATCAGGTTAATATAACGTATCACAGGGTTCTCCTTTATAGTGTAAGGGGGAACTCTGTGGACTCTGATGTAAAAGGGACTGTTGCAGAATCCAGTGTAAAAGGAAACTCTAATGTAAGGGAGTCTCTGGTCACCACAGCACCCTCATTACAAAAGAGTCCATAGAGCTCCCCCTTACATTACAGTCCACAGAGATGGCATACATGGCACGAGAGACGGTCAGAGACTACATACATGGCACACCCGACGGTCAAATATTGCATACATGGCACACGGGATGGTCAACGGTTGCATACATGGCACACGGGATGGTCAAGGGTTGCATACATGGCACACGGGATGGTCAAGGGTTGCATACATGGCACACGGGATGGTCAGGGGTTTCAAATATGGCACACGGGATGGTCAAAGATTGCATACATGGCACATGGGATGGTCAAGGGTTGCATGCATGGCTCCACGGGATGGTCATGGGTTGCATGCATGGCACCACGGGATGGTCAGGGGTTGCATACATGGCACACAGGATGGTCAGGGGTTGCATACATGGCACACAGGATGGTCAGGGGTTGCATATATGGCACACGGAATGGTCAGGGGTTGCATACATGGCACACGGGATGGTCATGGGTTGCATGCATGGCTCCACGGGATGGTCATGGGTTGCATGCATGGCACCACGGGATGGTCATGGGTTGCATGCATGGCACCACGGGATGGTCAGGGGTTGCATACATGGCACACAGGATGGTCAGGGGTTGCATATATGGCACACGGAACGGTCAGGGGTTGCATACATGGCACACGGGATGGTCATGGGTTGCATACATGGCACACGGGATGGTCAGGGGTTGCATACATGGCACACAGGATGGTCAGGGGTTGCATACATGGCACACGGGATGCTCAGGGATTGCATACATGGGCAGGACTGGTACAATAATATACACTTGCTTCCCTCACCTTCCACAGACATAGGAAAAAGAAATCTTGATCACTGACTGTGCTGTACACCCTTCAAACCACACTCCTCCTAGGACTTCCCACCTCTAAACCCCTTTACATTACACAACCCCCAAACCTCTGAACCAGTTTACATTACACATCCCCCACACCTCTGGACCCCTTTACATTACACAACACCCACACCTCTGGACCCCTTTACATTACACAACACCCACACCTCTGCACCCCTTTACATTACACAACACCCACACCTCTGCACCCCTTTACATTACAAAACCCCCACACCTCTGAACCCCATTTACATTACACAGCCCCCACACCTCTGGATCCATTTACATTACACAACCCCCACACCTCTGGACCCATTTACATTACACAACCCCCAAACCTCTGAACCCCTTTACATTACACCCCCCCACACACACCTCTGGACCCCTTTACATTACACAGCCCCCACATCTCTGGACCTTTTTACATTACAAAGCCCCCACACCTCTGGACCCCTTTACATTACACAGTTCCCCATACCTCTGGACCCCTTTGCATTACACATAGGTAGAGTGGCATTTTAGGATGGTATAGTAACATTGTAGGGGCAGGTTAGGGTGGTATAGTGACTGTACAGTGGCAGACTAGGGTGTTATTGTGGCAGGTTAGGGTGGTATAGACGGCAGGTTAGGGTGGTATAGACGGCAGGTTAGGGTGATAAGTGGCAGGTTAGGGTGGTATAGAGCCAGCTTAGGGTAGTATTTTGGCAGGCTAGGGAGGTATAGATGGCAGGTTAGGTTGATAAGTGGCAGGTTAGGGTGATATAGAGCCAGGTTAGGGTGGTATAGAGCCAGGGTAGGGGGGTATAGAGCCAGGGCAGGGGGGTATAGAGCCAGATTAGGGTGGTATAGTGCCAGGTTAGGGTGGTATAGTGCCAGGTTAGGTTGATATAGAACCAGGTTAGGGTGGTATAGAGCCAGGTTAGGGTAGTATAGATGGCAGGTTAGGGTGATATAGTGTGGTAGGTTAGGGTGATAGAGCCAGGTTAGGGTGATAGAGTGTGGCAGGTTAGGGTGGTATAGAGCCAGGTTAGGGTAGTATATTGACAAGTTAGGGTGGTATAGATGGCAGGTTAGGATGATAAGTGGCAGGTTAGGGTGGTATACAGCCAGGTTAGGGTAGTATATTGGCAGGTTAGGGTGGTATAGACAGCAGGTTAGGGTGATATAGAGCCAGGTTAGGGTGGTATAGTGCCAGGTTAAGGTGGTATAGAACCATGTTAGGGTGGTATAGAGCCAGGTTAGGGTAGTATAGACGGCAGGTTAGGGTGATATAGTGTGGTAGGTTAGGGTGATAGAGCCAGGTTAGGGTGATAGAGTCAGGTTAGAGTGATATAGTGTGGCAGGTTAGGGTGGTATAGAGACTGGTTAGGGTAGTATATTGGCAAGTTAGGGTGGTATAGACGGCAGCTTAGGATGACAAGTGGCAGGTTAGGGTGGTATACAGCCAGGTTAGGGTGGTATATTGGCAGGTTAGGGTGCTATAGACGGCAGGTTAGGGTGCGATAGATGGCAGGTTAGGGTGGTATAGTGCCAGGTTAGGGTGGTATATTGGCAGGTTAGGGTGCTATAGACAGCAGGTTAGGGTGATATAGAGCCAGGTTAGGGTGGTATAGAGCCAGGGTAGGGTGGTATAGAGCCAGGTTAGGGTGGTATATTGGCAGGTTAGGGTGGTATATTGGCAGGTTAGGGTGATAAGTGGCAGGTTAGGGTGATAAGTGGCAGGTTAGGGTGATAAGTGGCAGGTTAGGGTGATAAGTGGCAGGTTAGGGTGGTACAGTGCCAGGTTAGGGTGGTATACAGCCAGGTTAGGGTGGTATATTGGCAGGTTAGGGTGCTATAGACGGCAGGTTAGGGTGCGATAGATGGCAGGTTAGGGTGGTATAGTGCCAGGTTAGGGTGGTATATTGGCAGGTTAGGGTGCTATAGACAGCAGGTTAGGGTGATATAGAGCCAGGTTAGGGTGGTATAGAGCCAGGGTAGGGTGGTATAGAGCCAGGTTAGGGTGGTATATTGGCAGGTTAGGGTGGTATATTGGCAGGTTAGGGTGATAAGTGGCAGGTTAGGGTGATAAGTGGCAGGTTAGGGTGATAAGTGGCAGGTTAGGGTGGTACAGTGCCAGGTTAGGGTGGTATAGAGCCAGGTTAGGGTGGTATATTGGCAGGTTAGGGTGATAAGTGGCAGGTTAGGGTGATAGATGCAGGTTAGGGTGGTACAGTGCCAGGTTAGGGTGATAAGTGGCAGCAGGTTAGGGCTGTAATGTATGTAGTGACAGTTTGCACTGTTCAGTCACTTACAGCAATAGCAGGTGATGAAGATTCCCGGGCTGCCTGCGGTGACGTCTCCTCCTGTTTCTCCAGATCAGCCAGCCTGAGGGTAGGAGGAGTCTCTGTAGGAGGAGTGAGAGGCAGCTACACACCCCGACCCCGCCCACCAACTCAGGCTCCAGAGATAGTAACATCCGACAAGGGACAGTCACAGTCACAGTGATGTCTGTAGGGGATGGATGGATAAAGCTGCTGCCTGCAAGGCTGCGAATTGAACAGCCAGCCAGGTCAGTGAATTAAACAGCGGCCGGGGGCGGGGCTGTGCGGCGCAACCGCCTCTTGTTCAGTCAACACAGTGTGAGTGTACTATTAAGCCCGACTGCTGGTACAGTGCGGCTCGCTCTTCGCTCATCGCTCCTATGGATTCCCTTGCTTTGGCGCCCTCCCTCTTCTGGCACCCTCAGGCGGCCGCCTTGGCTGCCTTATGCTTGGCGCCGGCCCTGCCCACGCTGGCCACCCGCAGTAAATGTAGTGTCAGCGGTCAGTAAGTGCTTAGGAAGCAGAGCCTTCATTAGATCTGTGAGAACCAGACAAAATCCAGAATAAGCTCCAGTACTTCCAATCCATTGGAGGTACCGAAGCTTGGGTCCTGTGGATAAGAAGTGCAGTCCCAAATGTGAAAATACCTCAATTACCATAGAGAATAACCCAGACCCTATGTCTTTAACCTTTCCCCGCCCGCACTATAGCCGAAAGACTGCTACAGCGAGGGCTCACATCTATGAACGTCCTCCCGTGATCACGCTCCCCTCGCAACCCCTGTGGCACGCATCAGGAGGGATCTGCGATCGCTGGGTCCTTCAGACACAGCTGATCAGTGATCACAGATCGGGGCAAAGAGCCAATCACAGCGGCTCTTTACCATGTGATCAACTGTGTCCAATCACAGTGTAAACAGGATTTCCCGTATATCGGTAATCCTTTCCTCGTGCTGACAGCGAGCGAGTAGAGGAGAGCCCATAACTGGCAAATCCTCACAGGTGACATCTACACTGATAATCAGGGCACTGAGCATCCGTAACAAATTTGCGATGCATAGCACCTTGCTCCTGCGCTAAGAAACAGGGCTCCCAGACCACTCCTATCACAGAACTCTTACTTGGCATCCCTAATGGCTGAGGCCTTGCTGCCCTCTAAGCCCGGGGTGGTCAACAAAGTGACCCAGGGTCAAAAAAGTCTTCCAGGGCTCTGAGGAAGAGGAGAAGCCTCGAAACGCATCTGCCATCATTCTATCAAAAACAGTGAACATTGTAACAATGGATTCCGACATTTGAATTTGATATGCTGGTTTACATCTTCTGTTTGTGAGTAGCCATTTTTATCTTGTACTAATAAAGACTCACTGAGGATAATGCGCTAGGCCAGTGCGCCCTTTCTTTGTTTTTAGTTTACTGACCATCCGTGTCCTGATTATCAGTGCAGCCCCAATAGTGCCCACAAATTCTGCCAATCTGTACCCATCAGTGCTGCCAATCTGTGCCCATCACCATCAGTGCTGCCAATCAGTACCCATCAGTGCAGCCTCATCAGCGCACATCAGTGAAGGGGAAAAAATGACTTAGTTTCTGTTATAACATTTTCTAAGAAAAATAATTTTTTCCAAAATTGGTCTTTTTTTCGTTTGTTTAGAAAATAATGAAAAACAGTGGCGATTAAATACCACCAAAATATATCTCTAATTGTGTGAAAAAAATCATAAAAATTTAGTTTGGGTGCAGTGTTGTATGACAGCGCAATTGTCATTCAAAATATGACAGCGCTGAAAACTGGACTGGGCAGGAAGAGGGTGAAAGTGTCTGGTAGGCAAGTGGTTAAAAGTCTATATTTTGAATTGTAGGAACAACATCCAGTAAACTTTAATAATGTTCTTGTTTGGAGAACATATACATTATACAGTCCTCATTGCGTGTCTCAGTGAGGAGATGCTCCATTAACGTACAGTCTGTACCCTGTGATCAGAGATCCGCTTTCTCTGTCCATGTGTTCTCCTTGAAGGATTATAAAATTACCCCTTGCAATAGGCAGGCCACTCTTAATGAGCTCATCATAAAGTGAAGAGGGCACAGCGGCCATAGTTGTAAAGGGCAAAACAAACACACAGCATCACAGGTCAGAAGATAAAGTTGGTAATGCGGGCTGGCTCTAGGGAGGAGATATGCAATTAACAAAATGCCTTGATGGGTGAATGTCAGACTGGAGGAATGAACGTACTTAGGCAAGTTGACATGTATGCAAACCACCCTAGTATAGCAATGACCCCAGAAGGGCCTTTGGAAATTAATTGGGTCCCTCTTACCTGTAACAGGCTTCTTGCACTGTTTCCATTCATAATAGCACACCAAAAAACTCAGGCTCCATCTAGAGGTCTTTTTTGAAGGTTTATTACGGGTCATAGACAAAAATGCAGGGAGGAGGGTTGAGGGTGCAGGATATCCAGACAGTTTGATGAAAAATAATAATTCACCAATAGCCGGCCCTTCAGCAGCAGGCTCAAAACTAATGCTGATGGAGAGGGCAAAGCCAAGCAGGCTCAAAACGAATGCTGATGGAGAGGGCACAGCCAAGTAAATCCATGACCCTGTGAAAGCAGTCACAGTCCTTCTGTAACACCTCCTGGCATTTAGCCCTCGATGAGTACCTCCAGTACCTGTAGCCATAGGTGAAATGTTCTACTCACAATGTTTAGACAGCAGCTTCTCCCAAGTTCCCCTGCAACATTATTCCGTGAAGGTTTCCTTCTCCAGCTCAGCTTCAACAGGTAAATGTTCTAAGGCCTCCAGCATATGGCACCTGCGGAGGCCTAGGAATAGTTTCTCTAAAACACACACATTCCTGGGGAGAAGCCCCAGGAATGTGAGAGAGAGCTCTCATCAGAACCTCTCAAATATTTATCGTCTCCCCAGCCACACATTCAGGTAGAACCTCTCAGGGATTAGCTAAAGGTTCAATAAACATTCACAACCCCAGTGATTGGTCTTCCTACACCATTTCTAGAAGATTTTTCCAGCAGCAGACAAGATCAATCAACCACTAAGGAAAAAAATCAGAGCAGTCCTAAAAAAATGGATTTTTGTAAGATCTTACCGTAAAATCCTTTTCTCTTAAGCTCATTGACAGACGTAGTCTTCTTGATTCTCAAGAGCTGGGTTATGTTGTCTCCGCAGGAGTAGGACTAGGCAGAAAGACAAAATGTTCTGGCTCCACCTTAGGGGCAGTCCCTGAGGGTATATCCTCCCTCTCTCTGCTACAGGGAATCAGTTCTGTTCTAAAGCAGTAACAGAGAATTTAACCCAACCCAACTCAATGATAGAGGGGCGGGTACTACGTCTGTCAATGAGCTTAAGAGAAAAGGATTTTACGGTAAGATCTTACAAAAATCCATTTTTCTCTATCGCTCATTGACAGACGTAGTCTTCTTGATTCTCAAGAGCTGGGACATCCAGAAGCAGTGATGAGGGGTGGGATTGACAAAAATCAAAATCCAATCTAGAAGGCCCAACCGGTGCCAAACTAGAAGTTTTAAAGGCTCATTATAAACAAAGAATGAGACTCAAAAGAAAAATTTCCAACGGAAAAAACCCTTGAGGCAGACCACTGGTCTCCTCAAATGGCGGCCTGCAAAACCTTGCGGCCAAACACGGCATCAGATGATGCCATTACATCAACTTTATAATGTTTTGTAAAGGTATGCACCGACGACCAGGTAGCCGCCTTGCACACCTGGACCACTGACGCCTGATGGCGAAAGGCCCATGACGCACTAAGTGCCCGAGTGGAGTGCGCCTTAACAGGGAACGGGGGCTCCCGACCCTTAATAGAATAAGCCTGTACCACCGTCTGTCTGATCCATTTGGAAATGGTCGCGGCAGATGCAGGCAACCCCTTTTTGGGTCCATCCGGGATCACAAAAAGTGAATCCGTCTTGCGAAACGAGTCTGTCGTTTTTAAGTATACCCTGATCGCCCGGACCACATCCAAGGAGTGTAAAGCAAACTCCCGAGGATGACTGGGCTTAGGACACAGGGAAGGTAATACAATTTCTTCATTCAGATGAAATTCTGAAACCACTTTTGGTAGGAAGGATGGATTCGGACGAAGAACCACCTTATCTCTATGAACCACCAGATATGGGGAACGACAAGATAAAGCGGCCAGTTCTGATTCCCTGTAGCAGAGAGAGGGAGGATATACCCTCAGGGACTGCCCCTAAGGTGGAGCCAGAATGTTTTGTCTTTCTGCCTAGTCCTACTCCTGCGGAGACAACATAACCCAGCTCTTGAGAATCAAGAAGACTACGTCTGTCAATGAGCGATAGAGAAATATAGGAGGAGCAGCTCAACTGCGTACAGCTCAGCTATAACACAAAATTTAGCCAACCCAAGGCTAGGTTACCCTCCAAATGTCATTCCGAGGCTCCATGATTAAAAGAACTGACACCTAAATAATGAAAGGGGTGGGCCAGGGACAGTCAGTTTGGGGAGAAAGAGGCTAGATAATGCTGGACTTCCTCCAGCCAGGAAATAAGGGTGGAGCTCTATCTGACTTGCTTCAGCTTCTAATGCACATCTATTGTGGAGAAACTTAGTGTGCAGTGAAATCAGAGTAAGCCATTTCAGTACAGAAGAAGAACTAGTACAATTGTGCAAGACTAAAGGGAAGGCCAGAGGTAAATAGGTAGCATTGCTTCTTAGTGTACAGTCAGCTTGCGATCCATTTCATCAGACTCCTTTATCTGAAATAAGATGTTTTGGGTGGATGTGTTGTGGATGTGATGTAGAAGAAAGCAGACCATGGTGTTGAGTTGTGAAAATATAATCCAAGTTTATTAAAACATATATATGTGGCATTTTAACAACTGAAAAAAGATATATTGTTTATATTTCAAGGATATATTTATATCATCTATGCTAAGAAACCAATTAACATATAACACACCTTTCATTACTACCAGTCAAACCCACTTATGTCATTACTCTTGGTTCAGCATTATCAGTGACCAGCTGCTGTGTCCAGGGAAGAAGCTAATGGAGCATAATCTGTCCTTGTACCAGGGGCGGACTGACCATTCGGGGATTAGGGCACTGCCCGAGGGCCCAGGGTCAGTAGGGGGCCCCATGACACTACAGGGGACACTACAGAAAGAAGCCAGGAACTTGCATACAGGCTATGCTGTGGTAGATATTTAAATGCCCACTCTATGTGGCTGAGCTGCAATTTGTAGGTGGGGCTTTGTGTGGCTTGAGTGTGGACACAGGGGGCCCCATGATCTCTGATTGCCCGGGGGCCCCATGAGTTGTCAGTCCACCCCTGCCTTGTACATAATTTTTGGGGGGCCACAGGTGACAGTAGGGGTCTAATAGGCCTATTATATTACCTTAACGAGGACCTGTGATAAGTAATATTCTATCATATGGGGGACCAATCTATGTGGTAGCAATAAAGTTAGGAAAAAAAAATTAAAAAATAAAGCAACATACTGTAAATGAAATAAAAACACACATAAAAATGTTAAAGCCACCATGTCCATGCACATACAAAAACATAAATGTATGTGTCCGGTGTGGCTACCTACAAAAACAACAAGGAAATGCACCAGTTACATATCACTGCCTAGAGAAATAGTTCTAGGCCACTCACTCTATACTGATGACTGATGAACTGTGGAGACTTTTTAAAAGGCACTATGCATAAATTTGGGTACTGAAGATTGCCACTAATTCCCAGGCACGTGAAATTTTAAGGTATGTTTGGTATCTATTTACTCAACTCAATCTCATCATATATATATATATATATATATATATATATATATATATATATATATATAAATATAAATGGGTAATCTACTGGGTTTGGGCACACTAAACTTAGTGAGTTAGAGAAAACACTTGCACGGATATCTTGTGACATAAAGAATGCAACTACCACCATTTTAATCTTCAGAGCCTCTGCTTTCAGAAAATATATAGAGGGGAATCCCTTAAAGCCAGAATCTGGAGCAGGTGTGCAAGGTAACCAATTAGCTTCCATCTTTAATATCCAAAGCATAACGGAACAAGATGAGAATGGAAGCAGATAGCCAAAGATGCTCCAGTTTCTGCCTGCTCAAGTTCTGAATAATTCCCACCATAATAAGGTTTGTGGAAAGAGCTGTGAAAATGTGGAATAGACTCCCTCAAGGTGGTTCTGGCCAGCTCAGTAGATTGCTTTAAAAAAAGGCCTGGAATCTTTCAAAAATGTACATAATATAACTGGATACTAACCTTTATAGGTAAAAGTTGATCCAGGGAATATCCTCTTGGGGGATCAGGAAGGCATTTTTCCCTTGCTGGAGCAAATTGCATCATGCTTTATTTTCTTCCCTTCCTCTGAATTAACTGTGGAAATATATGGAGGTTTTCTATTGTGTGTTTTTTTTTTTTGTGGGTTGAACTGGATGGACTTGTGTCTTTTTTCAACCAGAATAACTATGTAACTATGTGGGTTTTAGCTAGTCTTCAGGTCTAAATGTGCAATGTTCAAAAAAGGCAAACAATTCTAAAAGAAAAAGCAATGTGTAAAATTACTATCAAAACTATAGTAGCAGCTAAAAGTTTAGGAATCAAGCCCACTCTATTATTCAACCAAGTTCCAACTCAGCCCATCCAAGAAAATGGATCCTACTTACTCCCAATCAGGTGCCTGTTATAACTCCTTTATCTTGTGTAGATGTTCTGATCTGAAATTAATGTACAACACACTTTGACATCAATTGGTAGACTCCACCTTGGGCATCTGAGAGATAGTCAGCAGCCATGGAGTTCTGTGACACCATCTTAGGCTGGCCCAACATGGTGCAAATTTCTTTCCTGCAACCCATGGTTAAATTTACACAATTCCCACATCAACATGGACAGTGCTGACAGGGGAATCCTTTGTGCTGAGCTATTATCTGCTCCCGGTGGGGACAATCATCCTCGCCGGGAGAAGACAGTGATGATCGGAGTGGCTATAGCCATCAATAATCGTAAGAGAATCCAGCAGGCTGGTGGTATCCAAGTTGATTAAAATAGATTAACTTGGTACATTCTGCCTACCCTTTAACAGTTCAAATCGCGGCCGTTCCTGCTGAACCGACCGAGATTCGAACCGTGTATGGTTGGCCTTAGGTGTTTAAGTCACTTCTGCTGTCAGGTATGCTATATCATCATTGGTTTCACTAGTTATTTGCTCCATGACTCCAGTACACTGAGTCATCTTACGCATCATTCCCCATCCCATTCATGAAGAGTTTGCTGTATAAAAAACATATCCACTCTAGAGATACTGGTTGCAGACAGCAATAGATCACTGTTGGAAGTGATCTGCTGCTGCATAGATGCCTGTGTGGGTCTGGATCTGATCTTCACTGACCATTTTCAGACCCACCAAGAGAAAATAAAGTATATTAAAAAAAGGGAATGAATCTCTCCTAAAGTAAAACGTGGACTATCACTAGGAGCTTTACCATTCCGCTAGATTATATAAGTCACACAAAAATTTGGGGGTACATAAATTACCTAAATGTGGTGTTGGGAAAAAATACAGGGAAATGCTTTTTTTTTTTCTTAATTTTTACTATTTATTCCTAATAAAATCCAAAAGATATGAAAATATATAGATCCAAATTTCCTACCAAATTAAAAGCGCTATCTGTCCCGCAAAACTGAAGTATAATTACATTTGGATATACTATAATTGCTAAAGGAATAATGCACAGAACTGAGACATTCCCAAAAATGAAAAAAACCTTTCTGGGACTCAAGGGGTTAAGTAGGATAGGGTTAAGGCCAGGGGACTAAAATAGTTAATGTCATATTTCACTATTTATGCAATTATTGATTTTACCCATAGTTACACCTTAGGGCTAACAGCATAACATTTCTAGGATCAAAATTTGTTTTTCCAAAAAAAAAAAAAAATAAATAAAAAGAGCTCTGTCCACTTAAGAGTCAATTAAGAGAACCCCAAATTGTAGGATGACCACACACTAAAGCACTTTGTAAGTTGGGATCTCTTGCAGTTTTTAGTTTGGTTTTTAAAGTAGCATTATCATTTTTCACTAATTTGTGGAATGACATGAGGTGTTAACATAAAGAAACACCCGCAACTCTTTTCTTTCATTGTGGCCTCACTGCAGCTGAAGCTTGTGAATCCTCTGGTGTTGGATTAGCACTGCATTAATCATAAAAGCCTCATCTCATTCTGGCTTCTCTCCAGTGTGGACTCTCTGGTGTCTGATAAGACTTACCTTCTGTTTAAAAGCTTTATCACATTCAGAACACTCATAAGGCTTCTCTCCGGTGTGAGTCCTTTGATGTATGATAAGATCTTTATTCACTGTAAAAGCTTTGCCACATTCAGAACACTGATATGGCTTCTCTCCCTTGTGAGCCTTCTGGTGCACAATAAAGCTTTCCTTATGTTTAAAAGCTTTATCACATTCTGAACATTGAAATGGCTTCTCTCCAGAGTGAATTATCTGGTGTTTGATAAGGCTTTCCTTACGTGAAAAATCTCTACCACATTCAGAACATTGATAAGGCTTCTCTCCAGTGTGAACCATCTTGTGTCTGATAAACTCTGGCCGCATTGTAAAAGCTTTGTCACACTCAGAGCATTGATATGGCTTCTCTCCAGAGTGAAGCCTCTGGTGTCTGATAAACACCTTCTTGCAGGTAAAAGCTTTGTCACACTCAGAACACTGATATGGCTTCTCTCCAGTGTGAATCCTCTCATGTATGGTAAGCAAAGACTTCACTGCAAAAGCTTTGTCACATTCTGAACACTGAAATGGCTTCTCTCCAGTGTGAACCTTCTGGTGTATGAAAAGTTTTGACTTATGTGAAAAAGCTTTATCACATTCAGAACAATTATATGGCTTCTCTCCAGTGTGAAGTATCTGGTGAATGGTAAGCTCTGAGTTCAATGCAAAAGTCATGTTACATACAGAACACTGATGTGGCTTTTCTCCTGTGTGAACTTTCTGATGTGTGATAAGGCTTTCAGTATGTCTAAAAGCTTTACCACATACAGAACATTGATATGGCTTCTCTCCGATGTGAATTCTCTGGTGTCTGATAAGAGTTGGCTTCAGTGTAAAAGCTTTACCACATTCAGTACACTGATACGGCTTCTCTCCAGTGTGAATCATCTGGTGTTGGATAAGCAGTTTCTTGATTGCAAAAGCTTTGCCACATTCAGTACACTGATACGGCTTCTCTCCAGTGTGAACCCTCTCGTGTTGGATAAGCTGTTTCTTGGTTGCAAAAGCTTTGCCACATTCAGAACACTGATACAGCTTCTCTCCAGTGTGAATCTTCTGGTGTGAGATAAGTTGTGACTTCTGTTTAAAAGCTTTATCACATTCAGAACACTCATATGGCTTCTCTCCAGTGTGAATCATCCTATGGCTGATAAGACCTGATTTTGTTGTAAAAGCGTTATCACATTCAGAACATTGAAATGGCTTCTCTCCAGTGTGAACCCACTGGTGTGCGATAAGCTGTACCTTCCTTGGATAAGATTTGTCACATTTGGAGCACTGAAATGGATTCTTTCCAGTGTGAATCCTCCTATGTACATTAAGGCCTTCCTTATATTTGAAAGTTTTGTCACATTCAGAACACTGATATGGCTTCTCTCCAGTGTGAACCCCCTGGTGTCTAATCAGATCTGCCTTCGTAATAAAAGCTTTGTCACATTCAGAACACTGAAATGGCTTCTCTCCAGTGTGAATCATTTTGTGTATGGTAAGTATACCATTGGTTGTAAAAGATTTGTCACATTCAGAACACTGATACAACTTCTCTCCAGTGTGGAATTTCTTGTGTGTGCTAAGATTTGACTTCATTTTAAAAGCTGTCACATTCAGTACACTCCAGTGTGAATATTCTGGTGTCTGAAAAGCTTTGACTTATGAAAAAAAGCTTTATCACATTCCGAATAATGACACAACTTCTCTCCACTGTAAACCTTCTGGTGTCGGGGTACGTTTGCCTTTTTGGTAAAACCTTTTGTCACATTCCACACAAGAAATAGCTTTTGAAATGATTTCTCTTATGTATACATGGGCTTTAAAGCTATGGTCAATTCCAGAACACTGGTTGTCCTCTGAAGCCTAAACGATGTTAAAGAGCATCCAAAACATTGATGACATTAAGAACACCAATATTGCTTGTGTCCTGTGGGAATCCTCCAGTGAATTGCAATAAAGACTTTCAGTTCCTTAAAACACCGATATGGCTTGTTTCCTGTGGGACTTAGTTGTTCTTATGAAGACCAACACTTAGTTGTACTTCTGAAGACCATCATGACAAAAAAATAAATAAATAAAAATCGATTCTTCAGTCCATCTAAACAGAAAAAAAGAAAAAAAAAAAAGTAAATTCTATATAAAGGGATAAATGTTTTTATTTTTAATGTTAACTGTATAGGTATCAGCGCTGCTCCACGATATGCAAATATAAAGATAAAGTGCCAAGTGCAAATGCTTATGTCTCGAATATACTGATGAAAGGTAGATTACTGTTACTAATGCCGCAAATGTGTTCTATGGATATCATTCTTCTGCAAGATCGGTGACAAATTGCTATATACACATAACAATGTGTGATTAAATGAATCATATATAAATAAATCACATAAACAAATAAAGAGGTGAATAAAGTGCCAAGTGAGAAAAAGTCCTAACAATCCTAAGTTGATAGCTGTGCAAATATATTAGGTTGATAGATTCATCAAAAGTGCCAGTGCTTGGAATCTGAATAGTGGTGAGACACTCTGTGCTCCCCTCTTGTGTCCCCACTCACCGCAATGATGGAAAAGACGGTCATCTAATGCTATATAAGCATTTAAGAAGATGGTCTGTGTTCCTATAGCTTTTATTGATAACACCAGATATATATCTTAATCGATTACTATTATGAGTCCTTATCCATATGGCTCCCAATGGAAGATATTCATAAAAATTGAAAAAGATCTCCATAGTGTGAAATTGTAAGCTTTATTAAAATAATAAAAACCAATGCACTTACAAGTGAAAATGGAAAAGATCAGCTTCTAAAATCTGGTGGTGAGCGCCGCCTCGGCGTGCGTTCCAACCATCGGAAGTGACGTCCTATCTTAGTTCCCCGCTTTACGCGTTTCGCCCCTCCCACTGGGCATCATCTGAATGTGTGTCTGACTTTTATATTCAAGACTCTTCCTACTATACCCAATACGTTATCCTACACCCTATTATGATTATGATGGAGTGATCATTATGTCCACCAGAAGTGCCACGGACTCCATCTTGGTACTCTATTCTATATATGTAAAAGTGCTGAGTGCCGGACTACTGGGGACACCGACAGGGGACAGCCTGACACTGACTGCAACTTGGATTGGAACCTTTGGAAACATTGGCTTTATTCATGTGGCTGCATTTTCTCATCTAGAACTTCCTCTAAATGCTGAAATCATAACACGTGGATTTAGATTGGGAAGGCTGAGCCTAAACTAAAGAATTGAGTGGAGCTTAAGCAGGTTCAAAGCTGATCCAGGTCCATTTCTAGGAGAGAGGAGCTCTGGCTATCTTATTGTGTATCTAGAGGAGCTGTGGAGGTCTGTCTCAAGCTGACCCAGGATTACTCCTTCCATAAAGTGGATAGTTGGGCTTGTTTTTTATTGTTTCATATATCCACCCTAACCATACATAGTAGAATAACTTCATATTTGATTCCCATCAAGTTATTAATTAACCTTCCGGATACAAATAGAACATTTACACACACACACACACACATTATATATATATATATATATATATATATATATATATATATATATATATATATTAAATCGGAGTACCAAGATGGAGTCTGCGGCACTTCTGGTGGATAGACCGATCACTCCATCATAATCATAGGGTGTAGGATGATGTATTGGGTGTAGCAGGAGGAGTCTTGAATATAAAAGTCAGACGCACATAGGATACCCCAGCTTCAGATGACGCCCAGTGGGAGGGGCGAAACGCGTAAAGCGGGGAACGTCTGACATCACTTCTGGTGGTTGGAACGTACGTCGAAGCGGCGCTCACCATGAGATTTTAGAAGCTGGTCTTTTCCATTTTCACTTGTAATTGCATTGATTTTATTATTTTAATAAAGCTTACGATTTCACACTATGGAGATCTTTTTTTTAATTTTATGAATATCTTCCATTGGGAGCCATATGGATAAGGACATTGTAATCGATTAAGATATATATCCAGTTTTATCAAGAAGAAATACAGGAACACAGACAATCTTCTTAAATGCTTCTATAGTTAGATGCCCGTCTTTTCCATCGTTCCAGTAAGTGGGGACACAAGAGGGGAGGACAGAGTGTCTCACCACTATTCAGATTCCAAGCACTGGCACTTTTGATGAATCTATCAACCTGATATACTGTATTTGCACAGCTATCGACTTGGGATTATTAGAACTTTTTCTCACTTGGCACTTTATTCACCTATTTATTTATATGTGATTTATTTATATATGATTAATTTATTCACACATTGTTATGTGTACGTATAGCATTTTGTCACCCATCTTGCAGCAGCATTGATATCCATAGAACACAATTGCGGCATTAGTAACAGTATCGACCTTTCATCAGTATATTGGAGACATAAGCATTTGCACTTGGCCTTTATATTTGCATATCGTGGAGCAGCGCTGATGCCTATACAGTTATCATTTAAAAAGGAACATACCTTTGTCATCAGCAGCATCCCAACACTAGTAATCACATACTTCATTACATATTTATTTTCATTTACTCCTAAGCGCAGGGACACTCACATTTTTGTTTATTTTAACGTGTAACCACTCTAATTCCCTCTAGGGGATCAATGTACATTACTGGGAATTTTAACAAACTTTGTTGCAAATTCCTACCATTTTCTGATCTGAAGAAAAAGCTATTTGTCTATGGTCGATGTGCAAAGGGAATCTGAATGAGTGTGAATCTCATTCTTCAGCTGATGCACTTACAGTGTGTGATGGGAGTCACTTTGGGCTGGGGGGAAGGGGGGGGGTCGTAACCCAACTTACCCTAGAGAGGTTGGGAAACTCCTTTTTCAGCTCCTCAGGCCCCTCTTATGTGTAGGTCACCGTGTCTATTAGGGGCACAGAGTGACTGAGAAGCCCAGTCTGGTCTTCCCTAACCAGACTTACAGTAAAACCACACCGGACTTTACCCCTGTTAATCCTTGGTCTTATATGTACGGTTTGTTTTACAAATTGTAGAGGCTTCTTCACTTGGGACAGTAATATTTATCAACAATATTCCTCAATAAATATATGAAGATGAATAAACTCCACTGTATCAGACTACTGGGACATTGTATGAGCTTTGCCTCATAGCCTGTTGTAGACCGCTACCATGCAGTCTACAATTCCCAATGAATCAAAGCATTGCTTAAATGTGGATTCCATGGTTAATTGGATCCCCTACTGTTTCTGCCTGCTAGTATTGTCCCTAGGCTGGTTTAAGTGACTAGTTAATTAGCTCAAGTTAACTATACCACTGACAGCTATTAGTTGCTAGAAGTGGATTAGCATATATGTTGGTTGTTCCTTAGTTATGTTGATTATATTCCTGTATACAGTTGCCCTTGCATATGATAATGTGATCAGCCTCACTGATTGTGTAGGGTTTAAATTCTGTGTGAGTTTTCAATAAAGAGTTTCAGTTCTCATACAAGCTATTGTCGGCTAGTCTTGTGTGGTCCGCTATAATATCTGGTTCCTATGTCCAGACTGGAGGAAGCTACTGTACATCTTAATGGAAGCACCTAAGTGGGTTGCTGGACGGTTCCATCACATTTAGTGGCAAGCGGTGTAATGCTTCCTGCAGTCTGGGACATCCAAGGGCTGGAAGAGGAATTCGGAACGAGGTTGCGAGAGATGCGGATACAGCACAGGGGACCAGTATTGATGCAGGTCCTGCTGGAACTCTGGAAGGAAGCACTAGTCAGTAAACAGCGCCACCAGAAAAAAATTCTCCCCTCCATCCAGGAAAGGTACTGGTCACAGTACGAAGTGCGAATGCCATTATTGGGGAAACAACCGCACAAGGATTGGACAACTGAGTGAAGTAGGTTGGTCCAGGCAGAGATGGGGTTGGGCGAGAGCTACAGAGCCCTCCGCTGGTATGTAGCCCAAATATGCCCATGAACAACCGACGACAGCCGATGGAAGGCTTTGGCTACGGCAGCCTGGGGCTGTTATTCAAAAGGCTATCCAAGGACCCTGACTTTGGGAGCAATTTGGAGTAGCAGTGCTCTGGGCACTGGAAGATTTGGAGTTTCCAGCAATTCAGAAACGGGAGCTGGAGATCGCCTGCAGACAGCTGCTAGACTTTGCTCAGCAGCAGGTCTGGGCTCCCTTTGCCTGGGACTATCAGAAGGTACCAGCCAACAGCTCTGAAATCCTGGCTGAAGTATCAGCAATGGGGAACAGTAATAATGTGCTTCGCCCACCTTGACCCGCAGCTATGGAAACAGAGCTCTTATGGCAGATGCAGAAAGTGTTGACTCACCTTGACACCCCTGTTTCTGGACAGGACGCGCTTGGATGGAGGAATGCATCCGTCAAACAGCCAGATGAGGGTACGGGAGATGGAGAAGCTGGCTCATCTACCCAGTGGTTCAAGGATCAGGGATGAAAGGAAGCCATCCTTTCTATTGTTGCATTTTTGTATGCTCGTGTCAAATAAATGTTATTTTTATTTTTACTAAGTGACTGTTATGTTTATTCCCACTGAGATCAGCATTTTCTAGATGCCTACAAAGTCCCAAACATTTGAGGGACCGAGAGACCTCACTGATCCGTGAGGTTCTCCCATTCCCCCCTCCTCCTCTTCTAAGCCATCCTCAATCCCCAGCCACAGAAAGCAAGGATTTAATGGACAACCGGACAGAGGGTCCTCTGCCCCACACCCGTGGCAGTTCCAGATGTGCAAGGTGAGAAGATGGCGGTCATGCCCCAACAAGATCTGTGCACCTGGGAGATAGTACCAGAGAAATGTTGTCTCAGCAGCCAGATGAGGGTACGTGAGATGGAGCAGCTGGCTCATCTCCCCACAGGCAGATCCACAGTCTGGAAGTGGAGGTAGTCAGCCTCCCTCCCTAACAGTAAGCCGGAGCGGATGATTTGGGGTCCCCAGGAGGGACAGTGTGCTACAGGGCAGGGTGCTTAAACCCTCTGCCCACCAACGACAACTCCGAAGTTACAGGGAGCCAGGGCATGTGACCCCTCTCCCCAGTGACAACCTGATTTAGTGAAACTCCTACTCCCAGCTGAAGCACTGGTGGCCAGATAGAGGGTTCATGACCTCTGCCCCACACCTACTGGCGACAACGCCTCCCTACGGCCAAGAATGGAAATCAGGTTGACCACCTATGTGGGTTCACTTTGCCCGACTAACGCTGGTCCAGACCAGGTGGCAGTCGGGAACCTTGTTATTTCACTTTTGATGGGGGAGAAGTGGACAGACTCACCCGGGACAAAGGCTTTTGTAGAGGACTTCAGGCTAGCCTCTTGCCTACTGACTATGGGCCCTGGCTTTTAAGGGAGCACTGCTCTTTGGGAGGTGTGTGCCTGGGGGACCCTTGGAGTAATGTTACTTTGGATTCAAGTCCATGTCTTCCCAAAACACACAGACTCTGAGAATATAGGCCCAGGATCCATGTTCAGGGTCAAGATGCCACATTACCAATAACTGCTAAAAACTGTGAGAATCAGAGCAGATGTTAATCTCATCAGCTCAAAGCTACCTGTCTGGTGTCTCCTGCTATACTGTGTTTATTGTAAGTATGTCCCTCCTTTAGTGTGCCTCCCACGTTTTTCACCCCTTGTTAATTGTGCTATTTAACTCCCCTATTGTTTGGGTCTGTCTGCTAGCAAACTATTGTGGGTTATGTGATGTGTAATATACTTTGTTGTGACCTTGGGGATGGGCAGTCTGATCTGACATGTCTGATCAATCACAGCTGTCTGGGTGGCTAGTTGTTTAATTCCCTTCATGTTTTTAATATAGGATGGTTGTTGTTTAGCTATGTTAATTATATTCCTGTTTACAGTTTGTATTGTTAGGATAATATGATCAGGAGGGGAATGTCCTCCTGCGGGGTATAAAGTACAGTGAAGGAAAGAAAAAAAGTATTTGATCCCCTGCCGATTTTGTACGACGTTTGCCCACTGATAAAGTAATGGTAGTTTTATTTTACCAGTGAGAGACAGTTCAACAACAAAAATATCCAGAAAAATGCATTTAAAAAAAGCTATACATTGATTTGCATTTTAATGAGTGATAAGTATTTGATTTCCTATCAATCATCAAGATTTCTGGCTCCCATGTGTCTTTTATACGGGTAACAAGCTGAGATTAGGAGCACTCAAAAGGGAGTGCTCCTAATTTCAGCTTGTTACCCGTAAAAAGACACCTGTCCACAGAAGCAATCAGATTCCAATCTCTTCAGCATGGCCAAGACCAAAGAGCCATCCAAGGATGTCAGGGACAAGATTGTAGACCTACACAAGGCTGGAATGGGCTGCAAGACAATCGCCAAGCCGCTTGGTGAGATTATGTAACGCTCCTGCGTTTTACGTATGATGTGGATTTTCAGCTGCAGAAATATTCCACTTCAGTAGTCATGTAGAGAAACGCTGAGACACCAATCCCAACTCCCAATGACTCATGTGTGGATGATCTCAATTCAGCAAGTAAATACACACACTCAATAAGATGTTTCCTAGAGTGACTTATGTATATAGTAACACAGTGATGAAAGGCTGAAGAGATAGGTTGGGTAGAGATGGTAGATGACAGACACTTGAAAGGAAATGTTCTTGAAAGTAAGATAGTAGCAGATGGGATGCAGATAGGTTTAGCAATCATGTATGGTAGCAGATGACAGAGTAGCAGGTGGACATACAAGAGAGATCAACCCAGTGCAAGAACAGGTGGTAGTAGGCTCAAGAGCTAGCAATCTTAGATAATGCAGATGTAGTAATAGTCCTTAGTATGCAGAGCTAGATAGTGTAAGCTTTAGTATGAAGGTTATAGAGGTTTCCCCTGTGGGGTACTTATCACTAATAGCAATGTAGCAGAGGAGAGGTTCGGCAAGAGCGGATGATCCGGTAGCGGGATACAGGGATCAGCGCAGCGTGGTTCCGACAGCGAGGTATGCTTGCAAGCATGAGAGCTTCAAGACAGGTTAGCATCAAGGCACAAAGCAGTTTGAACGAACACATGTGAGTGAGAGCCGGCGATCTAAATAGCCATCCAGTCCGGCGCTCAGTGATGACAGCATCAGTCTTAAAGGTGTATGCGCACCTTACCAAAAGAGAATGGTGGGGCGCATACACTTATGAAAGAGTAATTAGGGTACCCAAGGGTACCAGAACATTACAGTACCCCCCCCCTTAAGGCCGGCTCCTGAAGGTCTCTGGATCTGGTTTGTCTGGGTACTTCGCATGAAAATTGCGGATTAATCTAGAGGCATGTATGTCAGAGGTGTTTAGCCAGGTGTCGTCTTGGGGCCCATAGTTCTTCCATCGAACCAAGTACTGAAGTCTTCCTTTGTGGATACGAGAATCCAGAATCTCTTTTATCTCATATTCTTCTCCACCTTCAACTTGTACAGGAGGAGGAGGTGGGATAGTAGGCCTTATTCCTTGGTCAGGAATATGGGGCTTCAGTAGCGACACATGGAAAATGGGATGTATTTTGAGGTCTATTGGCAATGTAAGCTGTACTGCAGCTTTTCCAATAAGTTTCTTGATTGGGAAAGGTCCCAAGAACAGAGGTCCAAGCTTTTTGCTAGGGATTTTCAGTCTTAAATTTTTTGTTGAGAGCCAAACGAGGTCCCCGATAGCGTACTGAGGAGAAGGTGTTCTGCGAAGATCATAGTACTTCTTTTGTTGACTATGAGCGTGTGCAATGGTAGTATTAAGCAAACCCAGAGAGTCCTTTATTTGGGTAAGATAGTCTGAAGCTACTGGGTTATTTGAAGGAAGGATGCGTGGTGGAAGAATAGAGGGATGAAACCCATAGTTCAAGTAGAACGGACTCTGCTTGGTCGTACTGTGGGTTGCGTTGTTGTAGGCAAATTCTGCCAGAGGGAGAAGATCCACCCAATCATCCTGTTGGTAAGAAGTGTAACAACGTAAATATTGCTCGATGCATTGGTTGACTCTTTCAGTCTGTCCGTTGGTCTGCGGATGGTAAGGAGAAGTGAGCTTCCGCTCGATCCGTAGTATGTGACATAGTTCTTGCCAGAACTTGGAAATAAATTGTGATCCACGGTCAGACAGAAGAGTTTTTGGGATACCATGTAACTTAAAGACATGTTTCATCAGGAGTTCTGCCGTTTGTTTGGACGAAGGTAGTCTGCGAATAGCAATGAAATGTGCCATTTTTGTCCTTATCTTCAGGTGTGTAGGTCACTAGGAAGTTAAACCTTAGAAAGAATAGTGACCATCGTACCTGTCGGTGAGAGAGAGTTTTGTTAGTCTGAAGATATTGGAGATTTTTATGGTCCGTGTATATAAGTATTGGTAATTGGGTGCCTTCGAGTAGATGTCGCCAATTCTCCAGAGCCAATTTTATAGCAAGCAGTTCCTTTTCACCCATGGGGTAATTTATCTCTGGACTGCTTAGGGATTTAGAAAAAAAGGCGACTGGATGAAGTGGTGAAGTGTGAGTTGGTCGTTGGGAGAGTATTGCTCCTACTGCCATGTTTGACGCATCTACTTCCAGAATGTATTGGAGGGATGGGTCTGGATGGCGTAGTATGGGAGCAGAAGTAAACCTTGTCTTTAACAGGTGAAAAGCTTTATTTGCTTCATCTGACCATTTGAATGTTTTTTTAATGCTAGTGAGCTGTGTGAGGGGTCTCACAATGGCAGAGAAGTTTCTAATGAACTTCCTGTAGAAATTCGAAAATCCAAGGAATCGCTGTAGCGCCTTGCGTGTGGTTGGTGTAGGCCAATCCTGAATGCAGGATATCTTACTCATGTCCATCTCGATTCCTGTTTTGGATATGATGTAGCCTAGAAAGAGTACCTCTTCTTTATGAAACAAGCATTTTTTCAGTTTCACATAAAGGTTGTGTGCAAGCAATCTCGATAATACTAGTCTTACATGTCTTATGTGTTCAGACAGGGATCGTGAATATATAAGTATATCGTCCAGATATACCACAACACAGACATCTAGTAAGTCTCTGAAAATATCGTTTATAAATCGTTGAAAAACTGCAGGGGCGTTGCATAGCCCGAATGGCATTACAAGATATTCGAACAATCCGTATCTGATTCTGAATGCAGTCTTCCACTCATGTCCATCACGGATTCGAATGAGATTGTATGCTCCTTTCAGGTCTAATTTTGAAAAATAGGTAGCTCCACGCACCTGCTCAATGAGCTCAGGGATAAGCGGTAGAGGATAGCGATCTTTTATTGTAATAGCATTCAATTGCCTATAGTCGATGATAGGCCTGAGACTTGAGTCCTTATTGCGGACAAAAAAGAGTCCTGCTGCTGTGGAAGAAGTGGAAGGTCTAATAAAACCTTTTTCCAAATTCTCATCCAAATAGTCTTTGAGATGGGAAAGTTCATCCTGTGAAAGAGGATAAACATGACCGAACGGCAATTTGCTATTTGGGAGTAGATCAATGCTACAATCATAGTCTCGATGGGGAGGTAGTGCTTGAGCATTTTTCTCAAGAAAAACCTCAGAGAGATCCTGATAACATAGTGGTGCAATCTCATCTGTCACCACAGACAGGATCTTCCCGAAAGACGGGAGGTTACACGTACCCTCGCAATAGCAAGAGAGGAAGGTCAGGGTCCGTTCCTTCCAATCTATGGTTGGTTGATGTGTGTGCAACCAGGGAAGTCCCAAAACAATGGGAAAGTGGGGTGAAGGTATTAGATCGAAGGTAGTGGTCTCCATATGAGACCCGTTAGTAGTGACTAGGAGTGCCTGTGTCTGATCAGTGATCGGACCAGAGGATAAAGGAACACCGTTAATAAGACTCACTGAGACAGGTTTAAGTTTAGAAATAATAGGAACTTTATTTAAAGCAGCAAAACGTATGTCAATATAATTTCCACAAGATCCTGTGTCAATCATGGCCTTAGTAGTAATCCTGTTCTGGTCCCACTGTAATGTTAAGCAAACAGAAAGGTAAGGGTTAGTGATTGAAGTTGTCAATCCCCCTAGGAGGACATGTGAACACTCACCCTTCTTTTTGTTGACTAGGGGACAGACGTTTATCTTGTGATCCGGGGATGCACAGTACAAGCAGAGATTACCAGATCGTCTTCTGGCTCTTTCCATAGTTGATAGAGGTGGGCGTATGGTTCCTACCTCCATAGGAACGGGGTCAACGGCCGAAATCCGAGAAGAACTGGATAATGGCATTCCCATTTTCTCAGCCTTTCTTTCTCGTAGTCTTCTATCTATGGTGATACTGAGTTGTATCAATGCATCCAGGGTTTTTGGCAGATCCGCTCGGGCGAGCTCGTCTTTAACGGCCTCTGATAGGCCAAGCCTAAATTGGGTTTTCAGAGATGCATCATTCTATTCTGAATCAAGGGTCCATCTCTTGAATTCTGCGACAAAGTCTTCTACAGGTCTCCCACCTTGTTTCAAGGATCTTAATTGAAGATCGGCAGTACTCTTCCTATTGGGATCATCATATAGGCTAGTGAGTTCTGCTAGGAACAAGGCATAGGAGTTGAGAAGCTGATCGCTTTTCTCAAAAAGAGAGTCTGCCCAGGCCCGAGGATCGCCTGTTAGGTAAGAAATAATAGTACAAACCTTAATGTGATCAGTAAGGTAGGTACGGGGTTTTAACAAGAAAAGTAACTCACATGCGTTTTTAAATTCGCGAAATTTTTTGCGATCGCCTGTAAATACCAAAGGAGGATTTATTTTGGGTTCAGGGGACTGAGCAGTGGTAAGTTGTGTCAGTCTAATTACCTGCTGCGACAGAGCCTGATTGTCTTCTTTTAATTCAGCAAGTGCGTGTATTAACGCAGTTACTTGCTGTTTTAATTGTGTCATCTGAGTGGTTATTTCTGCTGAATCCATTTGTGGTTCGTTCAATCTGTAACGCTCCTGCGTTTTATGTATGATGTGGATTTTCAGCTGCAGAAATATTCCACTTCAGTAGTCATGTAGAGAAACGCTGAGACACCAATCCCAACTCCCAATGACTCATCATGTGTGGATGATCTCAATTCAGCAAGTAAATACACACACTCAATAAGATGTTTCCTAGAGTGACTTATGTATATAGTAACACAGTGATGAAAGGCTGAAGAGATAGGTTGGGTAGAGATGGTAGATGACAGACACTTGAAAGGAAATGTTCTTGAAAGTAAGATAGAAGCAGATGGGATGCAGATAGGTTTAGCAATCATGTATGGTAGCAGATGACAGAGTAGCAGGTGGACATACAGGAGAGATCAACCCAGTGCAAGAACAGGTGGTAGTAGGCTCAAGAGCTAGCAATCTTAGATAATGCAGATGTAGTAATAGTCCTTAGTATGCAGAGCTAGATAGTGTAAGCTTTAGTATGAAGGTTATAGAGGTTTCCCCTGTGGGGTACTTATCACTAATAGCAATGTGGCAGAGGAGAGGTTCGGCAAGAGCGGATGATCCGGTAGCGGGATACAGGGATCAGCGCAGTGTGGTTCCGACAGCGAGGTATGCTTGCAAGCATGAGAGCTTCAAGACAGGTTAGCATCAAGGCACAAAGCAGTTTGAACGAACACATGTGAGTGAGAGCCGGCGATCTAAATAGCCGTCCAGTCCGGCGCTCAGTGATGACAGCATCAGTCTTAAAGGTGTATGCGCACCTTACCAAAAGAGAATGGTGGGGCGCATACACTTATGAAAGAGTAATTAGGGTACCCAAAGGTACCAGAACATTACAGATTATTGGCCAATGGAAGAAACACAAAATAACTGTCAATCTCCCTCAATCTAGGGTTCCATGCAAATTCTCATTCTTGTGGAGTATCAATGATCATGAGAACAGTAAGGAATCAGCTCAGAACTACACAGGAGAATCTTGTCAATGATATCAAGGCAGCTGGGACCAAAGTCACCAAGAAAACAATTGGTAACACACTATGTCGTGAAGGACTGAAATCCTGCAGCTTACACAAGGTCCCCCTGCTCAAGAAAGCACATGTACAGGCCAGTCTGAAGTTTGCTAATGAACATCTGAATGATTCAGAGGAGAACTGGGTAAAAAGTGTGGTCAGATTAAACAAAAATCGAGCTCTTTAGCATCAACTCAACTCGCCGTGTGTGGAGGAGGAGGAATGCTGCCTATGACTCCAAGAACACCATCCCCACTGTCAAACATAAGGTGGAAACATTATGCTTTGGGGGGGTGTTTTTCTGCTAAGGGGACAGGACAACTTCAGCGGATGGGACAATGGACGGGGCCATGTACCGTCAAACCTTCGGTGGGAATCACCTACCCTCAGCCAGGGCATTGATAATGGGTCGTGGTTGGGTATTTCAGGATGACAATAATCCAAAACACCTGGCCAAGACAACAAAGGAATGACTCAAGAAGAAGCACATTAAGGTCCTGGAGTGGCCTAGCCAGTCTCCAGACCTTAATTCCACAGAAAATTTGTGGAGGGAGCTGAAGGTTTGAGTTACCAAACTTTAGCCTCAAAACCTTAATGACTTGGAGAGGATCTGTAAAGAGGAGTGGGACAAAATCCCTCCTTGAGATGTGTGCAAACATGGTGGCAAACTACAAGAAACGTCCGACCTCTGTGGCTGCCAACAAGAGTTTTGCCACCAGGTACTAAGTCATGTTTTGCGAAAAGGTCAAATACTTATTTCTCTAATTAAAAATGCAAATCGATTTATAACTTTTTGAAATGCGTTTTTCTGGATATTTTTGTTGTTATTCTGTCTCTCGCTGTTAAAATAAACCCACCATTAAAATTATAGACCTATAACTTATCTGTCAGTGGGCTAACGTACAAAATTCAGCAGGGTATCAAATATTTTTTCCCTCACTGTATGTGTCTGGGTTTCAATAGTCATTCCTTTGGATTTTCTCTCACATCTTGTCGGTATACGATATTTGGGGTAAAAAGGGCTGGTATTGGCTCTCGGTCTGCTAGGAACAGTTTGGAGGGCAGGAGGCACTATTTGGCGCAAGGAAGCACCTAAATCAGGGTGACAATTTGTTCTATCACACGGTGATCTAATATAGAAAGTTCCAGTGTAGGCATCCCTTTAGAGGGGATTAGGCTTTTGAGAGTATCTCACCAAAAAATTGGATTTTTAACTCACCAAAAAATAAATTTCTCTGATGTTCATTGACGGACACAGCTACTGATATTCTTAACCATTTGTTTATACTGCCCCCTACAGGAGTAGGACACTAGGCAGAAAAAAAGTCTTGCTATGCCTATGGGCAGTCCTAGGGGTATACTCCCTCTCTCTGCTATAGGTACTCAGTTTTGTTACAAGCATTATCAGAGAAAATACAACTCCACAGAGGGGTGGGTGCTGTGTCCGTCAATGTCAAAAATCCCATTTTCTCTTTCGTTAATTGATGGACATAGTTCCTGATATTCTTAACTATTGGGACGTCCCAAAGCAGTGTTCAACATGGGGGGCGGGAACAGCAAAAAATTCAAGGCTAAAAACAGTAGCCAACCAGGCAACAGGGGCTCAACTAAAACAACTGGAGCCCATCTGAAAAAACAATACACCCTTTAAAAGAGGACCAAGTCCTCTAAACAGCAGCCTGCAAAACCTTGCAGCAAAAATAGGCATCCGCAGATGGCAACACATCCACTTAATAGAAATTTGTGAAAGTGTGCACCAACGACCAGGTGGCCGACTTACAAACCTGCATCACTGACGCCTGATGATGGAAGGCCCATGAGGCACTGAGCTCAACACAATGTCTTCATTAAAATTGAAAATCAGAGACAACCTTTGGAAGGAATGACAGACAGGGGCGAACAACCACCTTATCTCTATGAACCACCAAGTAAGGTGAATGATAGGTTAACGCCGCCAGTAAACACAATGTCTTTATTGCCACCTTCTGAGACAGCGTAAACAAGGAAATCCCCCGAAGAATTGCAAAGGTAAACGTCTGGAGGACCGAAAGCACCAAATTGAGGCCCCAGGGTGGCAAAGGAGACCACACTGGAGGAACCAAATGGTGAACACCCTGAAGGTACGCACCAGGATGTGGCCTAGGTTCATTGAAAGAAGACCGCCAAAGCCAACACCTGACCTTTGATGGTACTCAAGGTCAATTTCTGTTCAACCCCCCCATGAATAAAGATCAAGATTTGAGCCACTGAGAAGGAGCGAGGATGAACCCCAAGAGACTCACACCACATGATGTACGTCTTCCACATACGATGGTAGATCTTCCTAGAAGTAGTTTTCCTAGCTTTTAACAGCGTTGGAATCATTGATTTAGATCAACCCCTATCCTTCAGTACCTGGCTTTCAACAGCCAAGCCATCAAAGCCAGCGACAGTAAAGCATGGTGGAGGATTGGCCCTTGGGACCGCAGATCCTCCCTGAGATGAAGCTGCCAAGGAATGTTGGTGACCAGGCGCACCATATCAGCATACTAAGCCTGGCGAGGCCACCAAGATGACCAGAATCTCTTCTGCCTCGATCCTGCGTAGAAGTCTTGGCAGAAGCTTGAGAGGAGGGAAGGCATAAAATCAGACAATACTGACCCCACTGGGCCACCAGCGCATCTGTGGCATCCACCAGAGGATCACGTGACAGTGCCACAAACCTCTGAACCTTTCTGTGGAGCAGAGATGCCAACAGATCCACCTCGGGGGAGCCCCACTAGAGATTCAACTAAGGAAACACCTCCGGATGAAGAGACCATTCCCCCTGGTCCAACGCCTGTCGACTAAGGAAATCCGCCTGCCAGTTTTCCAGTCCGGGAATGTGTAAAACGGAAAGGGCTGGAACAAAACATTCTGCCCACCTGAGGATGTTGGCTACTTCCACACTTCTTGTGCCCCCTTGGTGATTGACATAAGCCACGGCTGTGGCATTGTCTGATTGAATGCGCACTGGACATCCTTGGAGATAATCCGTCCAATGTTCCAGGCACAGTCTGATCGCTCGGAGGTCCAGGATAATAAAAATCGGTAGTCTGGTCTCTTCCAGGGTTCAAACCCCCTGAGCAGAATTTCTGTTGGGAACGCCTCCCCACTTTGACAGGCTGGCATCCGTGGTGACCACAGTCCAATACAAGAGGAGAAAGGATTTTCCCTGCCAGTACACCGGTTAATGAAGCCACCTGATCAGGGACCCTTTTGCACCCCGGCACAGCTGGATTTGGTTGTCCAGAGACTGCAGAGTCTTCTCCCATTTGATAAGAATCCCCCTTGCAGGGACCTCGTATGGAACTGTGCAAACAGGACCGCCTCGAAGGTATACACCATCAGGCCCAGCACTCGCATGCAAGTCCGGAGGAATGACCATCTGCTGGACATCAGGAGGCAAATTGCAGCCTGCAGCTTCTGGAGTTTGTCCAGAGGAAGGAGTACTCTCGCTAAGGCCGAGTCCAGAGTCAGAACTAGATAGTCTAGTTTCGTGGAAGGAACCAAGGCAGACTTCTGAAGATTCAGAATCCAGCCAAACTTGCTCAGGGTCCGTATGGAGAGCTCCAAGTTTTGCACCAGCACAGTAGGAGACTCTGCTCACAGAAGGTCTTCCAAGCAGCCCAAGACCGCAATCCCCTGCTGACGTAACAATGCTAGCACCAGGGCCAACACTTTTGTGAAGACCCGAGGGTAACGCCACAAACTGATAATGCTCCTCTACCACGGCAAAGCGGAGGACACGCTGGTGGCCGACACATTTTGGAATGAAAAGGTAAGCGTCCTTGATGTCGATGAAGGCAAGAAAATCCCTGTGATGCAGGGAAGCCACCACCATGCGAATAGACTCCATTCTTAACTTCTGCACCTGCACAAGCAGTTCAGCACCTTGAGGTTCAGGATTGGACGCACCTTGCCCTCCTTTCTGGGGACTGTAAATCGGTTTGAGTAAAACCCCTGAAAACGTTCCGAGGTTGGAACCGAGACATTCACCTCTTGAAGTAAAGGGTCTTGCACCGCCCCAAAGTGAGCCTGTAAGCGGACCAGGGACAGTCTCACATTGGAAGGGAAGCACCTTTCCGGAGGGTAAGAACGAAACTCGATCTTGTAGCCAAACCGTATGACTTTGTGGACCCAGTTGTCTTGTACCTGGGAAGTCCATGGGTCCGGGAACCAACAAAGATGTCCCCCCACCCCAGATAAGGGTGAGGGCACACCTTCAAGCTGAAGGGGCCTTGTCCTCTGGTCTGGAGAAGCCTGCTCCTTACTTGCCAGACCAAGTTTGTTTGGATCCTCCAGAGGAGGCCCTGAAGGGCTTCAATCTCTTGTCAGTCTACTCTGAGGGACGGAAAAAACTTCTTATGAGCCAAGAAGGATGGCCCACGTCTATGACGAGGGACCTTGCCCTTAGTAGCCTGTGGAGGAAGGGTACTCCCCCGTGAGAGCTTTAATGATGTCATCCAGGGTAGCAAACAGGCGATCTCCTTAAAACGGGAAGATCAGTCAAGGCCTTTTTAGAAGTCTGGTCTGCAGATAAGCATTTGAGCCAAAAGACACGTCAAAAGGACCACTGTCGAAAACAGAGAGCCGAGTCACTAGGGGAGCCAAATCCAATGAGGCATCACAGATAAACTGCAGCCCTTGGACCAGCTGGTCTGCCAGCTCAGCAAAGGCAAAGGGGAGCAGTTCTCCCTTTAGGTCACGGTGTAAAAGCTTAGCCCACTCGGTCAGGAGTTTGCGACACCAGGGCAATGGTGAATATCGCCCTCAGTGCCGAACCGGCTAGGGTGTACATATTGCGGGCCACAGCCTCCGCCTTCCTGTCAGCTGGGTCCTTAAAGGCCGGGCCTCTTCAACTGGAATCATGGTTGCCTTGTTTAATCTGGAAACTGGAGGGTCCGCCACTAGTAGAACAGTCAGCTTCTTAAGAAGGGGTATTGCGCAGCAAAGCGCTTAGGGACCCCAAGGGGCGCTTTGGTCGTTCCTACTCTGTAGTGACAATTCTGTCAAAATAGGAGGGGAAAGGTTACACCTTTGCCACTCTGGATGGCTTGTGAGTGCCAAAGGGGACCTGCACCTCGGTCGCAGCTGCATCCTCCATCTTTAAGGCCTAATGCATAGATACAATCAGAGCATCCCCCAGCGCCTTTTCATGTGCAGTTGCAGAAGTGGAGGAATCCTCCTCACCAGTCACAGGTTGCCAGTCACAGTGCCCCAATTAATACTCAGCAGAGAGGGAGAGGACCCCACCAGACTCACCACCCTGCAGAAACCAGGCACCTCAGCCATCAGGAGAATCTGCACTGCACGTATGGTGATCCAGGAGTCAGTACTAGGGGATGAGGAGGGGCTCCCACCGGCTTAATCGCCGCCCATAGGGCTCCACTGTCATGGCTGCTGCTGTTTTCTATGGCAAACCACCGCAAGATGGCCGCCGGACAATACAAACATGGCCGCCGTGCATTACAGCACAAAGGCTATAAGAAAATGGTGGCACCACAAGGCTCTCAGGGACCCAGGAGGGATCCCTAGGCCTCAGGACAGGCACAGGCAGGGTGGGGGGCCCTGGCAGGAGCCCCCACCAGGTACAACCCCTCCCAACAAAGCTGATTGTCCGGTCACCGTTAGCGCACCCCCCCAGTCTCCTTCGCCAGCATAGCTCCCTGCCCCCACCCCGGGAGGTGTACCAGACCACTCACCCAGCCCCAGCATTAGTGGAGGGGGGGTAGCAAGGGGGAGACAGGTGAGGGGGTGCCTAATGGAAAGGAGGGGAACCTGGGGGTCTGACTGTTTTATTGAGGGGCCCACGTCCACCCAAAAACCCACCGGGGAGAAGGGGGGACAGCTACTCCATTCTAGGAACCAGGCAGGCACCGCTCCAGACAGAACCCCTCCCCATCAAAATAGGGGTCTGTCGGCCAGGAGGAACGCTGTGACTCAGGCTGAGACCCGACCGTATGCGACCTTGCGAGGCCAGCTCCCGTCCAGTGGGGCTATGTCGCGGCTGACCTAACGCAGAGCTAAGGTGTGCGTGCGTTCGCTGGCCAGACTGGGGTGACCACTGGATCTAGATTATCCAGCCCGTCGCCCAGTCTGGCAGTTATATCCTAAATAAGTTTGCCAGGACCAGAGATCCCAGCAAGGAACTAGGTCCTTACTCCTGACTAAAGCAGGAAAAAAAAAAAAAAACTAGGAGCACCTATAGCAGAGAGAGGGAGTATACCCCCTTGGACTGCCCATAGGCATAGTCAGATTTTTTTTTTTTGCCTAGTGTCCTACTCCTGTAAGGGGCCTGTAAGGGGCAGTATAACCCAATGGTTAAGAACATCAGAAGCTGTGTCCATCAATGAACGATAGAGAAATGGGTCGTTTTTAATAATAATCAATTACAATATGGCTTGTGTAGCAATTGTACATATTTATTTTTGCTATTTTTTCCCTATACCTTTAAAACAGATCTAATATATAGAAGGAATATCTATATTATTGTACATATTTAAAAGGTTTATATTTTTGTTTTATGGAGGACACTATATTATTCCCATTGACTGGTAAAAATTGTCAGTTTAGTACAATTTCCAGCAGGAGCTTTGCGCTGCATAGCGATGGGCTCAGATTTGTGGGTACAAACGGCAAGTGCGTCTAAAAATTGAAATATTGCAAACTTCATCGTAATCAGTGGGAGGTAAAGTCTTCATTTTCAAGACAAATAGGCAAGTTGTCAAAACAAAGGGCACCACAGGGAGCTGGGCGCTGTACCAATGCAGGAAAAATAAAAATAAAATATAATTTGCAGTGATCAGTTTTTATTCATCTCTTAACGCCTAAGGGTAAAACAAATCTTAATGCACAAGCACAATTTTGCAACTTTGACATGTGTTAGTCAAACCGTACTTATCACTACAGGAGTACTTATCACCAACCAGGAGTGGAAGAGGACTCCAGTGGCAACCTGTGAGGCTCTTGTGAACTCCATGCCCAAAAGGGTTAAGGCAGTGCTGGAAAATAATGGTGGCAAAACAAAATATTGACACTTTGAGCCCAATTTGGACATTGTCACTTAGGGGTGTAGTCACTTTTGTTGCCAGCGGTTTAGACATTAACCACTTGCCGACCAGTCACTGGGACTGTACCGCGGCAAAAGTGGCTCGATTCCGTCCAGCGACGTAGACCTACGTCGCTGGACTCCTCCCCTTGTGGGCGGCGCTCGCGCGCCGCCAGAGGCTCGCTCCCGCTGTTTTCAGTCACAGCGGGAGTCGGGCCAGGGGAGGAGCAGCGGCAATCGCCGCCGCTCTTCCCCGATCGTCGGGGAATCGAGTCTGGAGATCCGCCCGCTTGTGTAAACAAAGCGGGCGGATCTCCCAAGTGACAAACAGTGACAGATTGCAGGGTTCAGCATACCTGAACATCTGATCTGTCCTTGTGTCACTCAGTCACCTCCCCCCACACACGTCAGTAAGCACCAGGCATACATTAACCCCTCCCTCTCCAAAAAAATTAACCCTTTCCCTGCCAGTGTCATTTTTACAGTAACAGTGCATATGTATAGCACTGATTACTGTAGAAATGTCACTGGTACCCCCAAAAGTGTCAAAAATGTCAGTCAAGGGTCCGATCTGGCCGCCGCAATGTTGCAGTCCCGCAAAAAAAAAAAAAAAATCGCAGATAGCCGCCAAATGACAGAAATCTTTCCCTTAGTTAGTAAACGCAATAACTTTTGCGCAAACCAATCAAAATACGCTTATTGTGATTTTTTTTGCCAAACATAGGTAGCAGAAAACAAATTGGCCAGAAATTTAAAAAAATGTTTGATATTTACATTTTTTGGGGGCGGAATTTCATATAAAAAAAATGTGAAAAATATTGTTATTTTTTCAAAATTTACGCTCTTTTTTTGTTTATAGCGCAAAAAGTAAAAATCGCACAGGTGATCAAATACCACCAAAAGAAAGCTCTGTTTGTGGGAAAAAAAGGACCTAAATTTCGTTTGGGTACAGCGTCGCACGACCGCGCAATTGTCAGTTAAAATCGCACAGTGCCGAATCGCAAAAAGTGGCCCGGACGTAAGACAGCAAAATCCTCCGGTGGTAAAGTGGTTAATGGCTGTGTGTTGAGTTATTCTGAGGGGACAGCAAATTTAAACTGTTATACAAGCTGTACACTCACTACTTTACATTGTAGCAAAGTGTCATTTCTTCAGTGTTGTCACATGAAAAGATAGAATAAAATATTTCCAGAAATGTGAGGGGTGTACTTACTTTTGTGTGATACTGTATATACATACACACATCATGATTTTGACTTTAAAACATGGGGGTTATGGCAGCAGCTAGCTGCATTACCCTGGTATCTTTTTTAAGTAAGGCGGCCAGCTTTCCGAGAGAAGAAATGGTCCCAGCGGCGGATTCTCCAAGGGATCACTTTTATAGGATGAGGGAGAGGAGCCCCCCTCTGGAGCTGTCAGTAACCCGGGAACTGATCCAGTGTGGCTGATGGCTAGATAGGAACAGGGCCGTCTTTAATATGGATTGGACCCTGGGCAAACATTTTCTAGGGCCCCCCATGCAATTTAGCTCTCCGCCCCAACATCTCAATCTCTGTGGAAAAGTTTTGCACAGAGCAGCCCCGATCCTCCTCCTCTGGGGTCCCCCAACAGCATTCCTTCATACACAAATCACAGTACCCCTTACCACATCACAGCGCCCCCATTACATTGCAGCAATTTTCATGCATAGTGTCCCTTTACAAATCACAGTACCCCTTATCAAATCACAGCGCCCCATTACATTGCAGCCATTTTCACGTCATAGTGCCCCTTTACACATCGCAGTACCCCTTATCACATCACAGTGCCCCATTATATTGCATCCATTTTCATGTCACAGTGCCCCTTTAAAAATTACAGTATCCCTTATCACATCACAGCACCCCATTACATTGCAGCCATTTTCATGTCATAGTGCCCCTTTACATATCGCAGTACCCCATTATATTGCAGCCATTTTCACATCAATTTGTATACTAGTGTGGTATGACTTAAACCTGCAGGGGGGACCAGTTTTTTTATTTGTAAAATTACTTTACTACTGCTTTAGGCCTGATTTACATGTATGTGGGTTGGCGGCCCACATTTTAGAAGGGCACAGCATCCTATTCATTTGAATGGGCTGCTATGCCTGCGTTTCCCGTAGACTTACTTGCAGTTCCTGCACTGGCAAGCTTTCTGCGTTTTTAGGTATGTGGGCCATGCATTTAAAAAACACAGTGCGTTTGCATGACACAGTTAAATGCATGGCCCGCATGCCTAAAAATACAGCAAACTTGCCAGTGAAGGAACTGCAGCTAAAGTCGCATGGTGCATGATGCCACTGAAATTTTAAAATGCTGCATGCCCCTTTTTTTTGCTGCGGGAAAGCAGCTCATTCAAATGAATAGGATGCTGTGCCTTTGCAAATGTGGGCCCCCAACCTGCATACATGTGAATCAGGCCTAAAGTAGGCCCATCAAGCAGTGTCTGGTCTGGTGGTGGCCCAGAGCCATGCAGCGTGCTCTCTAATAAATAAATCCTTCTGGACACAGCCTGGCAGTGGCGGCTGGTGCTCAAAATTTTTTGAGGGGGGGCGCAAACAGAAAAATGTAATAGGCATTGCTTTGCGGCAAAAAACTCTGTAAAAAAAAATTTCGTGACTTTGAGGTCACAAAAGTGTGAAAGGGGCCTTCAGTAATTAAGGTATAGTGTGCCCCCCTTTCAATGCACTGTGACCTGCGTGCCCCCTTTCAATGCACAGAGACCAGCGTGCCCCCTTTCAATGCAGAGATCAGCGTACCCCCTTTCAATGCAGAGACCAGCGTGCCCCCTTTCAATGCAGAGACCAGCGTACCCCCTTTCAATGCAGAGACCAGCGTACCCCCTTTCAATGCAGAGACCAGCGTGCCCCCTTTCAATGCAAAGACCAGCGTGCCCCCTTTCAATGCAAAGACCAGCGTACCCCCTTTCAATGCAGAGACCAGCGTACCCCCTTTCAATGCAGAGACCAGCATAGCCCCTTTCAATGCAAAGACCAGCATGCCCCTTTTCAATGCAGAGACCAGCGTACCCCCCTTTCAATGCAGAGACCATCATACCCCCTTTCAATGCAGAGAGACCAGCGTACCCCCTTTCAATGCAGAGACCAGCGTACCCCCTTTCAATGCAGAGACCAGCGTGCCCCCTTTCAATGCAGAGACCAGCGTACCCCCTTTCAATGCAGAGACCAGCGTACCCCCTTTCAATGCAAAGACCAGCGTGCCCCCTTTCAATGCAGAGACCAGCGTACCCCCTTTCAATGCAGAGACCAGCGTACCCCCTTCCAATGCAAAGACCAGCGTGCCCCCTTTAAATTCAGAGACCAGCTTACCCCCTTTAAATGCAAAGACCAGCGTACCCCCTTTCAATGCAGAGACCAGCGTGCCCCCTTTCAATGCAGAGACCAGCGTACCCCCTTTCAAAGCAGAGACCAGCGTGCCCCCTTTCAATGCAGAGACCAGCGTGCCCCCTTTCAATGCAGAGACCAGCGTGCCCCCTTTCAATGCAGAGACCAGCGTGCCCCCTTTCAATGCAGAGACCAGCGTACCCCCTTCCAGCCTGCTGTCATGTGCATTACCCCCCCCCACTCCACTCCCAGGGGGGTGGGGATAATGCACATGACAGCATTTATTCCAGTTAGCAAATCCTGACCATTCCAGGCTGCAGTGGCTCCAGTGCATTAACTCCCCCCCCCCCCCCACTTTGTATCTGTGAAACTGGTGGAGAATCTCTAAAAGTTTCCAGTTCATGTATTGGGGAGCCTGGGAGCCTAGGGAAGAGAAAGACCTACCTGGTCCGGTCCGGTCCGTCCTGGCCAGCTCCGCTCTGATCAGTGGCTGCGATGCTGCATGACATGACAGGCTATTGGCTCCACTGTGTAGTCCTGGCTCCTACCTCGAGGCCTCCCGCCACACACCATTCACAGACAGGGGCGGGGCCAGAGCATCAGTGGAGCTCACAGCCCCGCCCACTCCTCGCTCCTTGCTAGAGAGCAGTGCGGGGGCGCCGATGCCAGGCCCAGCCGGATGCCGGCTTCTGTCACATAAAGTGACTGTCAAGCCGCAGCGGTCAGCGCCGATGGGGCTCCCGATTTGGGGCTTAAGGGGCAGCTCTGCTTTGGGCCCCGGACAGCTGCCCCTTTTGCCCTGTGGTAAAGACGGCCCTGGGTAGGAAGCCAAGTGAAGGCAAGATAGCCCCAACTTAGCTCTATGCCCTTGGAGGACCAGAGCAACATCTGGCTTCACTTCCGCCTCTCGGGCATAAACAAGGAATTTTTTTTTTGCTTTTAAAAAAAAAAAAAAAAAAAAAAAAAAAAAAAAAAAAGGTAAAATGTGAGATGTGAGGTCTTTTTGACTCCAAATCTCTCAATGAAGAGGACCCGTCATGCTTTTTTCCTATTGCAAGGGATGTGTACATTCCTTGTAATAGGAATAAAAGTGATAGAAAATAGACAGTGTATAAATAAAAAGTAAAATAAATAAGTAAAAAAAAAAATCAACGCAGCCCATCCCCCCCGAGCTGGCGTGCAGAAGCAAACACAACCGCATATGTAAACGGCGTTCAAACCACACATGTGAGGTATCGCCACAATCGTTCAAACGAGAGCAATAATTCTAGCACTGTAGCTCTAAACAGATAAATCATTTGAAAGCGTCGCCTATGGAGATTTATAAGTATGCACGAGTGTGCGCAATTTTAAAGTGTGACATGTTAGGTATCAATTTACTCGGCATAACATCATCTTTCACATTATAGAAAAAAAAGTTAACTTTATTTATTTTATTTTTTTTTACTCATTAAAGTGTATTTTTTTTCCCCAAAAAATTGTGTTTGAAAGACTGCTGCACAAATACAGTGTGACATAAAATATTGCAATGACCGCCAATTTATTCTCTAGGGTCTCTGCTAAAAATAAGAAATTATATATATAATGTTTGAGGGGTTCTAAGTGATTTTCTAGCAATAAATACTAGTTATTACTTGCCAACAACAAATGTCAGATAAAGCCAGCATCAGCAAGGTGACAGACAGTGACAGTGTCAAAAAACAATTCACACACACATATATATATATATATACATACACAGTAAACCTCCCTTCATTGCGGGGGTTACGTTCCGGGCCCACCCACGGAAAGTGAAAATCCGCAAAATAGAAATACCCTATTTAACCACTTAAGCCCCGGTAGATTTTACCCCCTTCCTGACCAGGCCCTATTTTGGGATTCGGCACTGCGTGACTTTAACGGACAATTGCGCGGTCGTGCGACGTTATATACCTAAACAAATTTGACGTCCTTTTTTTCCCACAAACAGAACTTTCTTTTGGCGGTATTTGATCACCTGTGCGATTTTTTGATCACGCGCTATAAACAAAAAAAGAGCGTCAATTTTGCAAAAATAACAATATTTTTCACATTTTTTTATATAAAATTCCCAAAAAAAAAAAAATGTAAAAATCAAAATTTTTTAACATTTTCGGCCAATTTGTTTTATGCTACATATGTTTGGTAAAAAAAAAAAAAAAAAAAAAAAATCGCAATAAGAGTATTTTGATTGGTTTGCGCAAAAGTTAGCCCATTTACTAACAAAGGGAAAGATTTTTGTCATTTTTGTTGTTTTTTTTTTTTTAACGAGTAATGGCGGCGATCTGCGATTTTTTTGCGGTACTGAGACATTGCGGCGGACAGATCGGACCCTTGACTAACATTTTTGACACTTTTGGGGTTACCAGTGACATTACTACAGTAATCAGTGCTATATATATGCACTGTTACTGTAAAAATACACTGGTAGTGAAGGGGTTAACTTTATTTGAGAGGGAGGGGCTGTGTGTGTCCCTAGGGGCGTGATTCTTACTGTGATTGGCTGTGGCTTGAAGTGTAGGAACAATGATCAACGGTCCTACATAGTAGAACCGTATGATCAGTGTTTCTACACAGGGGAGAATGACAGGCGGCTTGTTTACATTAGCCGCCTGCCTTTCTCCCGCTGTCACGGACGATCTCACAGGCTAGTGACGTACCGGTACGTCACTTTGCCTGTGAGGGGCTGACCGCTGCAGTATATGTACTTGCGGCGGTCGGCAAGTGGTTAAATACACTCTAGGCATGTTTTTATAACTTTTAAAAGTATTTTAAGGTCTTTAACTGCTTGCCGACTGCCTAACGACGATTTACGTCGGCAGTCAGCCCCTCACAGGCAAAGCAACGTAGGTCTACGTTGCTAGCCTGTAAAGGTTTTGGGGAGCA
>NC_138769.1:735515481-735560481 GCF_965119305.1 Pelophylax lessonae | reverse complement strand
TGGTCCTTAAAAAAATCACCATAGGTGATGCTTTAAAATGTTTTAAGGGTTACCAGTTTAGAGTAACAGAGGAGGACTTTTTCTTGAATTATTGCTCTCGCTCTGGCGATCGCGGCGATACCTCTTAGTGCCGGTTCACACTTGTGCGATGCGGGAAGGCTGCGAATTTGCAGCCTGTTCCCGCATCGCAAACACACATCTGGCAGTTCACACTGCGATATGCGATATGCAGGGGTTATCAATTAAATGTTAATGACACCCCCAGTTTGATCGCACACTTATGTGTGGTTGGAACACCGTTTTCATTTGCGGGCGCGTTTTATGTATGCGTTTTCTTTTATGCACGAGCTCACGGTGAAGGGGGCACTTAATGTTTTTTCTGATTTATTTTATGTAGTTTTTTCTTTTTAGTACTGTTATTAAAAAAAAAAAATAATGGATCACTTTTATTGTAAACATCCCTTGTGACAGTAATAGGCAGTGACAGGTACTCTTTATGGAGGGATCGGGGGGAATGTGACAGTAATAGGCAGTGACAGGTACTCTTTATGGAGGGATCGGGGGGAATGTGACAGTAATAGCAGTGACAGGTACTCTTTATGGAGGGATCGGGGGGAATGTGACAGTAATAGGAGTGACAGGTACTCTTTATGGAGGGATCGGGGGGGAATGTGACAGTAATAGGAGTGACAGGTACTCTTTATGGAGGGATCGGGGGGAATGTTACAGTAATAGGCAGTGACAGGTACTCTTTATGGAGGGATCGGGGGGAATGTGACAGTAATAGGCAGTGACAGGTACTCTTTATGGAGGGATCGGGGGGAATGTGACAGTAATAGGCAGTGACAGGTACTCTTTATGGAGGGATCGGGGGGAATGTGACAATAATAGGAGTGACAGGTACTCTTTATAGAGGGATCGGGGGGAATGTGACAGTAATAGGCAGTGACAGGTACTCTTTATGGAGGGATTGGGGAGGAATGTGACAGTAATAGCCAGTGACAGGTACTCTTTATGGAGGGATCGGGGGGAATGTGACAGTAATAGGAGTGACAGGTACTCTTTATGGAGGGATCGGGAGGAATGTGACAGTAATAGGCAGTGACAGGTACTCTTTATGGAGGGATCGGGGAGGATGTGACAGTAATAGGAGTGACAGGTACTCTTTATGGAGGGATCGGGGGGAATGTGACAGTAATAGGCAGTGACAGGTACTCTTTATGGAGGGATCGGGGGGAATGTGACAGTAATAGGCAGTGACAGGTACTCTTTATGGAGGGATTGGGGAGGAATGTGACAGTAATAGCCAGTGACAGGTACTCTTTATGGAGGGATCGGGGGGAATGTGACAGTAATAGGAGTGACAGGTACTCTTTATGGAGGGATCGGGAGGAATGTGACAGTAATAGGCAGTGACAGGTACTCTTTATGGAGGGATCGGGGAGGATGTGACAGTAATAGGAGTGACAGGTACTCTTTATGGAGGGATCGGGGAGGATGTGACAGTAATAGGAGTGACAGGTACTCTTTATGGAGGGATCGGGGGGAATGTGACAGTAATAGCAGTGACAGGTACTCTTTATGGAGGGATCGGGGGGAATGTGACAGTAATAGGAGTGACAGGTCCTCTTTATGGAGGGATCGGGGGGAATGTGACAATAATAGGAGTGACAGGTACTCTTTATAGAGGGATCGGGGGGAATGTGACAGTAATAGGCAGTGACAGGTACTCTTTATGGAGGGATCGGGGGGAATGTGACAGTAATAGGAGTGACAGGTACTCTTTATGGAGGGATCGGGGGGAATGTGACAGTAATAGGAGTGACAGGTACTCTTTATGGAGGGATCGGGGGGAATGTGACAATAATAGGAGTGACAGGTACTCTTTATGGAGGGATCGGGGGGAATGTGACAGTAATAGGCAGTGACAGGTACTCTTTATGGAGGGATCGGGGGGAATGTGACAGTAATAGGCAGTGACAGGTACTCTTTATGGAGGGATCGGGGGAATGTGACAGTAATAGGCAGTGACAGGTACAGTGGCGGAGCTAGAGGGCTAGCTGGGGTGGCAATTGACACCCCAGACAAAGTTCTTGCCACCCCTGTTGCCACCCTGCTCATGGGCATCTGCAATTCCAAATTCCACACACAATATCTGTTTGCTTTTTGTGCAGCGCTGATCGCAAACTTGGTCTGTCCGCCGGCTCTGGCTCCCTCCTCTCCCCCTACTGTCCAGCAGCTACGGAGTTCTCTGCTCTGCCCAAGGCAGGACACTGCTTTCTCCTCCCGTCCCCTGATTGCATCCTGTGGGCGGAAGAGAGGAGGACAGCCACGGAGAGCACCTTCTTCTGTGTACAGAGCACTGCAGAGTAAGGGCAGAGCGTCCTGCAGGTTGTTTCCATAGGGCAGAGAAATCCAGCATTTTTCATTGGAATGAAAAAAAAAAAGTTGTGTGTGCAATCCCTGCTCCCCCGCCCCCTCCCCACATGCCAGCCTCCTGCTAACCTCTACAGTCAGCCATGTGTGTCCTATGGAGGGACAGAGCTGCAGAGAACCGACTGGCAGCATCCCTAGAAGTGACTAGCAGCATGGAGGACCCAAGCTGAGCCACTGCCCTCTATTACTGTACTAAAAGGTGGGAGGAAACAGCTTCAGAGTCCTACAGATGATAAGTGGATGATTGTAGCAGAGGAGAGCTTGCTTCATATCTGATAGCATGGATTTTAGAAAGGGGGGGGGGGGGGGGGAACAGGGTGTCTCAGTTATGTGTTACATAGAGATAGGGAAAAAATACACTAGCTTGTTGAGCTTCTTCAGCGCAACAAAATATGCTCTTTTATTGCTAATTCAAGTTAACAATAACCAAATTATAGGAAACCTAATGTGAAACAAGTAGGCTGTCATTGCTGTTTTTTTCTGAAAATGCTAGTTGCTTGGTTGGGATGCTGACCGCATTGTTCCGATTGGAACAGTGGAGGTATACAGATTGGGACATGTGAATTTTAGCAGACTTTCCTGACATTCATGTTTGAGGTCAGAATGTTATAAAGATAGTAAGTCAGCATAATACCAACTAACCATTATCAGGGAGAGGTTGGCAGTAAAGGGCTTATAGTTCACTAATCAGACCCAGCCCCCCTTTTCCCAAACACACAAATTCACAGAACTCTGCTAAGGGCTAGGGGTGTCATAAGTAAAGAGTAATATGCCTTATTATAGGTAACTTAGGAGGCACACCTGTTTTAGGCTGGGTTCACACTATTGCGATGACAGACATTGCATGTGATTCACACTGCATTGCTGTGCAGATCACATGCGATGTCTGTGCAATACAAATTTTGCCATACAGTTTGTGTGACTGAATTCATATCCCATTCAGACCAAAACAGTGCAGGACCCTTTTTTTGGTCCACACTGGAATCTGATCGCATGTTCACACCTATGCGATCCAATTCCTACACAATTTCAAAGTTCACACTGTGGTCTGATTCTCACCGGGAGTGTCATTAACTGTACATTGACATCCGCAGCGGTTCGCAGATGTCAGATTGAACCGCCAACGATTTAGGTGCAATGCAAAAACCCACACAGGAATCGCAGGATTTCCCGCATAACACCAGTGTGAACCCAGCCTGAACCTCTAAGGCCCCTTTCAAACTTGTGTGACTTGTCCTGCGATTTGGGATTGCAAAATTGCATGACAAGTCGTTCTCCATTATTTCCAATGAGTACCGTTCATATCTGTGCGACTTGAAGTCCCACCAACTTCAAAGTTTTTCCTGCACCACTTTGGCCCAATTTTAATGTGTTTTGAGGTCCAAAGACATAGACATAGCTTCAAGCCCAGTCAAAATTACATCAAAATCGCAATAAAATCCTTAAGTTGCACAAGTGTGAAAGAGGCCTAAAAGTCTTCACCCCTGTGCTGTAAGCACACAAATTGCACATGGTTTTCAGGTGGCCAATTAGGTCATATTCTGCAGGTAATACTGCCCACCAAACACTACAGGGGATTATTTATGCTATACTATGATACAAACCATCTCACCCTGGCATGTGTATACCTCCCATATACAAAACAATTTATCAAGATTTTTCCGTGTATCCAATATTTACTATAATCTGTACCCAGAACTAGCTACACGGTGTAATGCATATCAGGTCTGACCTGCGTACTACTCTCTAAGAATAAGAATGTGTGGTGTGTAGACATGCATAAGAGGAAGCCTGTCAGACCTGCTATGCCTTAGAATGTATACCTCCATATAGCTGCTTTTGCAACTTAGGGGGTCATTGGGGGATATGGTAGGGTCAAATCATTGCAGCACATGCTGTATCCAGCACATACATTTCAGCGCTGCATATGCTTCTCTGGGGGGGGGGTTGCGCTCTTGGGCATTTTCGCCCTGGGCACTAGTTGACCTTTTCCCACCACTGGTCACTGTCACTCAACTCCAGCTACCCTATATATACATATATACTGCTCACCCAGCTCCATCCTGCCAAAACCCCATAATTCATGCCTACCAAACTCCATCCTTATTGCCTGCCTTCTCGACTACATTCACTAGGAATGCCTGCCTACTAAACTCCACCCTGCCGCCACTTCATACTGCCTCCAACCAAACTCCATCTTACCCTGACCCTACCTACTGCCTACCTACCCAGCTCTCTACTGCCAGCCTAAATCCATCCTGCACCAAACCTGTACTGCCTGCCTATCCAACTGCCCTATATAGACTCTCACCCATCTCCATAGTGCCCCCACTCTATACTGCCTGCCAACTCAACTCTATCCTGCCTCCACCCCATACTTCATCCACCCAGAATGACTGCCTCCTTACGCAAGTCCATCCTAACCTGACCCTGTACTGCCTACCTACCCAGGTCTATACTAGAACCCTAAATCCATCCGCCTACACCCTGTACTGCCTGCCTAACCACCTACCCTATATAGACTACCTACCTATGTCCATCCTGCCTCCACCTCATTCTGCCTGCCAATCCAATTCTATATAGACTTCCCACCCACATACCCTGTTCACTGATCTTCTTTCTGTCTCTGCGCAACATTGCCACCCATTTTCACCCTGTCCACTTCCCTTATATAGCCTGAACCCAACTATATTCTGCCTCCGCATAACCTTTCCATTTCTGCCCACCTCCCATTTATAGAATATCCATCCACCTCCATCCTGCCCCTACAAACCCTGTCTTCCTGACTTCATCTTGCCTTCCTTCCCCTATATACTGTAGTGTGCCTATCCACCTCCATCCTGCCTCTACATAACCTGACCATCCATCTTCACCATTCTCATCTCCTTTATATAGACTGCCCACACACATTCAGGCTGACCAACTATCTTTATCCTGCCACGTTGTATATTGACCCCCCAAAATAATACCTTGCCACCCCTTTGCCACCCCTGTTTTAAAAGTCTAGCTCCGCCACTGCCTTGAAGGATTACATAATTACCACTTGCAATAGGCAGGCCACTCTTAATGAGCTCATCATAAAGTGAAAAGGACACAGCGGCCATTGTTGTAAAGGGCCAAACAAACACACAGCATCACAGGTCAGAAGATAAAGTTGGTAATGCGGGCTGGCTCTAGGGAGGAGATATGCAATTAGCAAAATGCCTTGATGGGTGAAAGTCAGCCTGAAGGAATGGACGGACATACTTTTACCTGTAACAGGCTGCTTGCACTGTTTCCAGTCATAATGGCACACCAAAAAACTCAGGCTCCATCTAGAGGTCTTTTTTTAAGGTTTATTACAGGTCTCAGACAAAAAAAAAGGAGGAGGGTTGAGGGTGCAGGATATCCAGGGCACACAAATCTTGGAGGACAGAAAAATAATAATTCACCAATAGCCGGCCCTTCAGCAGCAGGCTCAAAACTAATGCTGATAGAGAGGGCACAGCCAAGCACGCTCAAAACTAATGCTGATGGAGAGGGCACAGCCAAGTAAATCCATGACCCTGTGAAAGCAGTCACAGTCCTTCTGTAACACCTCCTGGCATTTAGCCCTCGATGAGTACCTCAGTACCTGTAGCTATAGGTGAAATTTTCTACTCGCAATGTTTAGGCAGCAGCTTCTGCCAAGTTCCCCTGCAACATTATTCCGTGAAGGTTTCCTTCTCCAGCCCAGCTTCAACAGGTAAATTTCCTAAGGCCTCCAGCATATGGCACCTGCGGAGGCCTAGTAATAGTTTCTCTAAAACACACATTCCTGGGGAGAAGCCCCAGGGGAGAGAGAGCACTCATCAGAAACTTCCAAATATTTATCTTCTCCCCAGCCACACATTCAGGTAAAACCTCTCAGGGATTAGCTAAGGTCCAATAAACATTCACAGGTCCAGTGATTGGTCCTCCTACACCATTTCTAGAAGCTTTTTCCAGCAGCAGACAAGAGCAATCAGCCACCATGTTTAAGGAAAAAAAAACAGCAGACCTAAAAAATAGAGAGCAGCTCAAGTGCGTACAGCTCAGCTATAACACTAAATTTAGCCAACCAAAAACTAGAGTATCCTGCAAATGTCATTCCGAAGCTCCATGATTAAAAGAACTGAAACCTAATTAATGAAAGTGGTGGGCCAGGGACAGTCAGTTTGAGGAGGAAGAGGCTAGATGATGCTGGACTTCGTCCAACCAGGAAATAAGGGTGGGGCTCTATCTGACTTGCTTCAGCTTCTAATGCACATTGTGGAGAAACTCAGTGTGCAGTGAAATCAGAGTAAGCCATTTCATTACAGAAGAAGAACCAGTACAATTGTGCAAGACTAAAGTGAAAGCCAGAGGTAATATTTAAATAGGTAGCATTGCTTCTTAGTGTACAGTCAGCTTGCGATCCATTCCATCAGACTCCTTTATCTGAAATATGATGATGTTTTGGGTGGTTGTGTTGTAGAAGAAAGCAGACCATGGTGTTGAGCGGTGAAAATATAATCCAAGTTTATTAAAATGTATATATGTGGCATTTTAACAACAGAAAAAAAAAGAGATATATTGTTTATATTTCAAGGATATATTTATATCATCTATGCTAAGAAACCGATTAACATATGACACACCCTTCATTACTACCAGCCAAACCCACTTATGTAATTACTCTTGGTTCAGCATTATCAGTGACCAGCTGCTGTGTCCAGGGAAGAAGCTAATGGAGCATAAGCTGTCCTTGACCATAATTTTTGGGGGGCCACAGGTGACAGTAGGGGTCTAATAGACCTATTATATTACCTTAAAGAGAACCTGTGATCAGCAATACATAATATAACTGAATACTAACCTTTATAGGTAAAAGTTGATCCAGGAAATATCCTCTTGGGGGATCAGGAAGGAATTTTCCCTTGCTGGAGCAAATTGGATCATGCTTTATTTTTTTCCCTTCTTCTGAGTTAACTGTGTAAATATATGGAGGGAGAAGACAGTGATGATCGGATGTGGCTATAGCTATCGATAATCGTAAGAGAATCAAGCAGACGGGTGGTACCCAAGTTGATTAAAATTGATTAACTTAGTACATTCTGCCTACCCTTTAACGGTTCAAATCTCGACCATTCCTGCTGAACCGACCAAGATTTGAAGCGTGTATGGCTGGCCTTAGGTGTTTAAGTCACTTCTGCTGTCAGATCTGCTATATCATCAATGGTTTAACTGATTATTTGCTCCATGACTTCAGTACACTGAGTCATCTTAAGCATCATTCCCCATCCCATTTATGAAGAGTTTGCTGTATGAAAAACATATCCACTCTAGAGATACTGGTTGCAGACAGCAATAGATCACTGTTGGAAGTGATCTGCTGCTGCATAGATGCCTGTGTGGGTCTGGATCTGATCTTCAATGACCAATTTCAGACACACCAAGAGAAAATAAAGTATATTAAAAAAAATTGAATTAATCTCTCCTAAAGTAAAAAGTGGATTATCACTTTGAGCTTTACCATTCCGCTACATTACATAAAAGTCACACTATTGTGATCTCATTTTTATCAGTGTACTTTGTTGATTATATTTTGAAATAAAGAATTTGGGGGTACATAAATTACCTAAATGCAGCGTTGGGAAAAAATACAGGGAAATGCTTTTTTTTTTTTTTTTTTCAAATTTTTACTATTTATTCCTAATAAAAGCCAAAAGAAATGAAAATATATGTATCCGAATTCCCTGCCAAATTAAAAGCGCTATATGTCCTGCAAAACTGAAGTATAATTAAATTTGGATTGACTATAATTTCTAAAGGAATAATGCACAGAACTGAGACATTCCCAAAAATAGAAAAAACATTTCTGGGAATCAAGGGGTTAAGTAGGATAGGGTTAAGGCCAGGGGACTAAAATAGTAAAATGTCATATTTCAATATTTATGTAATTATTGATTTTACCCCCAGTTACACCTTAGGGCTAACATCATAACATTTCTAGGATCAAATTTTGTTTTTCCAAAAAAAAAAAAAGAGCTCTGTCCACATAAGAGTCAATAAAGAGAACCCCAAATTGTAGGAATATGATCAAACACTAAAGCACTTTGTAAGTTGAGATCTCGTGCAGTTTTTAGTTTGGTTTTTAAAGTAGCATTATCATTTTTCACTAATTTGTGAAATGACATGAAGCGTAAACATAAAGAGACACCCGCAACCCTTTTCTTTAATTGTGGCCTCACTGCAGCTGAAGCTTGTGAATCCTTTGGTGTTTGATTAGCACTGCATTAATCATAAAAGCTTTGTCTCATTCTGGCTTCTCTCCAGTGTGGACTCTCTGGTGTCTGATAAGATTTACCTTCTGTATAAAAGCTATATCACATTCGGAACACTCATAAGGCTTCTCTCCGGTGTGAGTCCTTTGATGTCTGATAAGATTTTTATTCAGTGTAAAAGCTTTGCCACATTCCGAACACTGATATGGCTTCTCTCCTATATGAGCTTTCTGGTGTATAATAAAGTTTTCTTTACGTTTGAAAACTTTATCACATTCTGAACATTGAAATGGCTTCTCTCCAGAGTGAATTATCTGGTGTTTGATAAGGCCTTGCTTGCGTAAAAAATCTTTACCACACTCAGAACATTGATAAGGCTTCTCTCCAGTGTGAACCATCTTGTGACCGATAAACTCTGTCCAAAATCTAAAAGCTTTGTCACACTCAGAGCATTGATATGGCTTCTCTCCAGAGTGAACCCTCTGGTGTCTGATTAACACCTTCTTGCAGGTAAAAGCTTTGTCACACTCAGAACACTGATATGGCTTCTCTCCAGTGTGAATCCTCTCATGTATGATAAGCAAAGACTTCTCTGCATAAGCTTTGTCGCATTCTGAACACTGAAACGGCTTCTCTCCAGTGTGGACTCTCTGGTGTCTGATAAGACTTACCTTCTGTATAAAAGCTTTATCACATTCGGAACACTCATAAGGTTTCTCTCCGGTGTGAGTCCTTTGATGTCTTATAAAATCTTTATTCACTGTAAAAGCTTTGCCACATTCAGAACACTGATATGGCTGCTCTCCCTTGTGAGCCTTCTGGTGTGCAATAAAGCTTTGCTTATGTTTAAAAGCTTTATCACATTCTGAACATTGAAATGGCTTCTCTCCAGAGTGAATTATCTGGTGTATGATAAGGTTTCCCTTACGTGAAAAATCTTTACCACACTCAGAACATTGATAAGGCTTCTCTCCAGTGTGAACCATCTTGTGTCTGATAAACTCTGGCCGCATTGTAAAAGCTTTGTCACACTCAGAGCATTGATATGGCTTCTCTCCAGAGTGAAGCCTCTGGTGTCTGATAAACACCTTCTTGCAGGTAAAAGCTTTGTCACACTCAGAACACTGATATGGCTTCTCTCCAGTGTGAATCCTCTCATGTATGATAAGCAAAGACTTCACTGCAAAAGCTTTGTCGCATTCTGAACACTGAAATGGCTTCTCTTCAGTGTGAACCTTCTGGTGTCTGAAAAGCTTTGACTTATGTGAAAAAGCTTTATCACATTCAGAACAATGATATGGCTTCTCTCCAGTGTGAAGTATCTGGTGAATGGTAAGCTCTGAGTTCAATGCAAAAGTCATGTTACATACAGAACACTGATGTGGCTTCTCTCCTGTGTGAATTTTCTGATGTGTGATAAGGCTTTCAGTACGTCTAAAAGCTTTACCACATACAGAACATTGATATGGCTTCTCTCCAATGTGAATTCTCTGGTGTCTGATAAGAGCTGGCTTCAGTGTAAAAGCTTTGCCACATTCAGTACACTGATACGGCTTCTCTCCAGTGTGAATCCTCTGGTGTTGGATAAGCTGTTTCTTGGTTGCAAAAGCTTTGCCACATTCAGAACACTGATACGGCTTCTCTCCAGTGTGAATCTTCTGGTGTGAGATAAGTTGTGACTTCTGTTTAAAAGCTTTATCACATTCAGAACACTCATATGGCTTCTCTCCAGTGTGAATCATCCTATGCCTGATAAGACCTGTTTTTGTTGTAAAAGTGTTATCACATTCAGAACATTGAAATGGCTTCTCTCCAGTGTGAACCCACTGGTGTGCGATAAACTGTGCCTTCCGTGGAAAAGATTTGGCACATTTGGAGCACTGAAATGGATTATTTCCAGAGTGAATCCTCCTATGTACATTAAGGCCTTCCTTATATTTGAAAGTTTTGTCACATTCAGAACACTGATATGGCTTCTCTCCAGTGTGAACCCCCTGGTGTCTAATCAGATCTGCCTTCGCTATAAAAGCTTTGTCACATTCAGAACACTGAAATGGCTTCTCTCCAGTGTGAACCATTTTGTGTTTGGTAAGTATACCATTGGTTGTAAAAGATTTGTCACATTCAGAACGCTGATACAACTTCTCTCCAGTGTGGACTGTCTTGTGTGTGCTAAGATTTGACTTCATTTTATAAGCTGTCACATTCAGAACACAGAAATGGTTTCTCTCCAGTGTGAATATTCTGGTGTCTGAAAAGCTTTGACTTGTGCAAAAAAGCTTTATCACATTCCAAATAATGATACAGCTTCTCTTCACTGTAAACCTTCTGGTGTCTGGGTACGTTTGCCTTTTTGGTAAAATCTTTTGTCACATTCCAAACAAGAAATAGCTTTTGAAATGACTTCTCCTATGTATACATGGGCTGTAAAGCTATGGTCAATTCCAGAACACTGGTTGTCCTCTGAAGCCTGATCGATGTTAAAGGGCATCCAAAACATTGATGACATTAAGAACACCAATATTGCTTGTGTCCTGTGGGAATCCTCCAGTGAACAGCAATAAAGACTTTCAGTTCCTTAAAACACCGATATGGCTTGTTTCCTGTGGGACTTCGTTGTACTTATGAAGACCAACACTTAGTTGTACTTCTGAAGACCAACATGACAAAAAAATAAACAAATCGATTCTTCAGTCCACCTAAAGAGAAAAAAAAAAAGTAAATTCTATATAAAGGGATAAATAGAGTTGTTTTTATTTTTAATGTTAACTGTATAGGTATCAGCGTTGCTCCACGATATGCAAATATAAAGATAAAGTGCCAAGTGCAAATGCTTATGTCTCGAATATACCGAGGAAAGGTAGATACTGTTACTAATGCCACAAATGTGTTCTATGGATATCATTCTTCTGCAAGATGGGTGACAAAATGCTATACATACACATAACAATGTGTGAATAAATGAATCATATATAAATAAAATCACATATAAACAAATAAATAGGTGAATAAAGTGCCAAGTGAGAAAAATTCCTAATAATCCCAAGTTGATAGCTATACAAATATATCAGGTTGATAGATTCATCAAAAGTGCCAGTGCTTGGAATCTGAATAGTGGTGAGACACTCTGTGCTCTCCTCTTGTGTCCCCACTCACCGGAATGATGGAAAAGACGGGCATCTAATGCTATATAAGCATTTAAGAAGATGGTCTGTGTTCCTATATTTCTTCTTGATAAGACCAGATATATATATATCTTAATTGATTACTATTATGAGTCCTTATCCATATGGCTCCCGATGGAAGATATTCATAAAATTGAAAAAGAGATCTCCATAGTGTGAAAACATAAGCTGTAATTAACATAAAATCAATGCACTTACAAGTGAAAATGAAAAGATCAACTTCTAAAATCTTATGGCGAGTGCCGCCTCGGCATGCATTCCAACCACTGGAAGTGACGTCAGACGTTTGTTCCCCGCTTTACGTGATTCGCCCCCCCCCACCGGGCATCATCTGAAGCTGGGGTATCCTATGTGTGTCTGACTTTTATATTCAAGACTCCTCCTACTACACCCAATGCATCATCCTACAACCTATGATTAGGATGGAGTGATCGCTATATATCCGCCGCAAATGCCGCAGACTCCATCTTGGTACTCTATTCTATATATGTAAATTAGGGGTGTTGAATTTAATCGCAGTATCGATGCATCGCGATTCGACCACCCGCGATTCTGCATCGATGCTGCGACCGGCTTTAATCGATGTTCTAATGACACCATGAAGCCACGCCCCCTCCCTCTCCGCACAGCGATGGCTCTTTAAATTTCTTAGCCGCGCCCTCTTTTCCCGCCTCCCGCTGACGTCATCCCCAGTCGCCCGGCGTCGCTGCAAGAGGAGACACGAGGAGCGAGTGTCCCTGACTGTTGGAGAGGAGAGAATGAGATGGACTACACTACGGTGTGCAATGTTCACGTTTACACTTTACACATGCCTGATCCCTCCAGTAAGCTGACACTGCACTCCGCTTATCACATGCAGTGAGACACTTCCCGATCAGCAGCTGCACAGATTGGGAAATGTCTCACTGCCTGTGATTACCGGAGTGCAGTGTCGGCTTCCTGGCAGGATCGGGCACGTGAGGACTGTCATCTCTACTCTCGGACACTCAGTCTGCTGCGGGAGACTTGAGTGTCAGAGAAAACATCCCCCGCTCCCACATGCGCGCTGGTCCTACTCCTCCTCCTCCAGCGAGTGTCTGTCCTGACTCCTGACCATCTTCCAGCACGTGTCCATGTCCATCCTCCTCACACAGGCCTCTGTGGGCAGAGGGAGACCCCCGAGTGAGTGTCCCGGACCCCAACTCCCAGTCCTCCTTGGCTCAGGCGTCTGCAATCTGCAGTGACTGTCATCATCAGTGATCAGGTACTAATCTAAGTCTTCAAATACTATTACAAATGTTGTTGACATGACACTGCCAGGGGGAGCGGCAGAGCCAGGTGAGGGGGCGGACAGGGGGAGCACACTGAGGGAGAGGGGGAGCCGGACTATCCGTTATGGTCACAGCACCGGAGATTCTCCAACCCGGATATGCCTGAGGAGACCCCTATCCAATGCCATGTATATAATATATATCACATCCCTGATATCCCTGAGGAGACCTCCATACACCAGTGTATGGGGGTCTCCTCAGGGATATCAGGGATGTGATATATACATAGCGGTGTATGGGGGTCTCCTCAGGGATGTGATATATACATGGCGGTGTATGGAGGTCTCCTTAGGGATGTGATATATATGGTGATGTATGGAGGTCTCCTCAGGGATGTGATATATACATGGTGGTGTATGAAGGTCTCCTCAGGGATGCGATATATACATGGCGGTGTATGGAGGTCTCCTCAGGGATGTGATATGTACATGGTGGTGTAACACCACCGTGTATATATCACATCCCTGAGGAGACCCCCATACACCGCCATGTATATATCACATCCTGGATATCCCTGAGGAGACCTCCATACACTGCCATGTATATATCACATCCCGGATATCCCTGAGGAGACCTCCATACACCGCCATGTATTTATCACAACCCAGAGGACACCCCTATACACCGCCATGTATTTATCACATCCCTGAGGAGACCTCCTATGTTTGCAGTGCACTATGGGAAAGAAGACAAAAGCTGCTGTATGGTACTTATAGATAGAGACACATTTAGAAGTTGAGATTTAATACAATTAACTTTAAAGTTGCTCATTCTCCCAAACTCCTCAAACTCCTGTATAATTGCAGGTAGTGAATTATGGGGACGAGTAACAAACAACAATAGGTCATCTGCAATAAAGAGCCAAATTTGAATGAATAGGACCAGTTATAACCCCACATATAGACGGGTTATTCCGTAGAGCTACGGCTAAGTGCTCCATTGTCAGTACATACAAAAGAGGAGAGAGGGGGCACCCCTGCCGTGTCGCATTACGAATCCTAAATGAGGTAGATAACGAACCATTAATTTGAATTCTTGCAGAGGGAGAGGAGTACAAAGCCATAATCCTTGATATCATATGAGATCCCAACCCAATCTGTTGCAAAGTCAACCGAAGAAATTGCCAATCTACCCGGTCAAACGCCTTTTCGGCATCCACCGTAAGAAGGCACATTGGAATATTGCGGGAATGCGCATAATCCATCAGAAGAAGAGTCTTTAAAGTGTTATCTCTTACCTCCCGACCCCCAACAAACCCCACCTGATCCAAATGGATCAACTCGGGCATTACCAACTGCAGCCTATTTGCTAAAACTCTGGCATAGATTTTTAGGTCTACCCCAATCAAAGATATGGGGCGATAATTTGCACAGAAAGATGGGTCTTTGTCGGGTTTCGGGATAAGAGATATGTGAGCCTACAACGTTTGAGGTGCAAATAAAATGTCTTCTGACAGAGAATTAAACATTTTAGTCATGAAGGGAGCAAGAAGAGGAGAAAAAAATTTAAAAAATTTATGGGTAAAACCGTCTGGGCCTGGACTTTTCCCTGAAGGAGTGGTCGAGATCGCTCTCATCACCTCTTCTACTGTTATATGCGATTCAAGTTCTTCCACTACATCTCCTTCTAAACTCAAAAGAGCGGTCTTCATAATATAGGACCATTTATCTGCTTTCAAAATGGCATACTGATCTGAGGTCAGTGTTGATGGAATATTATATAAAGAGTGGTAAAATTCTTTAAAACGTTTGCCCGATATTATTAGGGGAAAATACGAATTCTCCAGTAGCATCACGGATATCAGTTATAAAAGTAAATGGAGACCTAGGATGCAGAGTCCTAGCTAAGGACTTCCCACACTTATCTTGAAATTTGTATTGATGCAAGGCTATTTTATCAGAATATCTGCGGGCAGATGTCTCATACAGTTCTCTGAGATGTAGACGAGCCGTTGATACATCAGCCAAAGATTGCATTGTGGGCGCTTCTTTATGTTCTGTTTCCAGGATACGGAGGCGTGTAACTGTGGCCTCCCTGGCCGCTGAACGTTCCCTCTTTAATCTAGACCCTACCAGAATAAAAAATCCACGTAGAACAGCCTTAAGCGCCTCCCATTGAATGGGGAGAGAAGTCTCATCAGAAGCATGGTCACTAAAAAAATTAGTAATAGTTTCCTCAATCAGATTTATACATTCTGGATTCATCAATAAAGTGTCATTTAAGCGCCAGCTCCATTTTCGTGTCGGTGAAGCCGGTAGGAGAAAATGTTCAAATACCTATTCAGATTGGTGGGAAAAGTTCCAAAAACGGGGGGGGGGGGGGGGGGAAGAAAACACATCCAGCTGGATAGCCCTGGATCTTCAAATAAGGGTAAAGACAGTAAAGGTCTGATAGTATAATGATGTGATTATAATATAAAGTTTTCTTCGCTATACCCAATGTCCTCAGAGATCCATGAGTAGGAGATCTAAAAGGGAGGAAAATGAGGAACAAATCTTGCAAACAGCCCAGCATGAATCCATAATATATATGTATTCGGGTCGATAGGATGAAACATACCATGCAACGTATACCAATAGCGAGCGTGCCCATCTCCTGCAAACATCCGGGAGTCCGTCCGCCTTAAGTACCCCTTCAACCCGGCGCGCAGCGCACGTCAGATAGACGTGACGCATGCACGCTGGGTCAGGTCCCCATCTGCGCAGGCCCCACACCGGCGCATGCGCAGTGCTACAACATGGATCAGCCACACTCCGCGGCTGTGTGTAGCCACATTGCCGGCCGAGGGGAGGGAATCCTGCCCATAGGCCGGCACGTCCGGGGACCACACATCCGTAGGGAGCTCTGGAAAACAACACCCCCCCCCAGCCAATAGGGGAAATGGCGCAAGAAGAGCACACACCTCGTACACCAGACAGGGAAAGTTCCACATGCATTGCAACAGTATTCTAGAGTAAAAAATCTAAATGAGCAAGAAAGGTAAATAGTTATCCAAAAATCACTGTATAACACCTTCATACATATAATGCAGTAGTATATTGTGCAATCATAAAGACCACATGATCGCTCTCACATAATACAGTTCACCATATGTCCATGTAGTACTGATACCACATAGGCATGCATAATGTAATCATAACATATTTTTACTGGTGTGGACAGTTTACAATCATTATAAATATATTCTAGGGAATAACAAAAAATTACTAAAATCGATATATACAATCAAACAAAAAAGTATATTGATCTTTTTCTTCCCATATCCACCGCGTTTGATCAGTAAGGTCACCGGCCGGGAACAGCCACCAGCAACCGCCGAAACAGAACTCGAGTGAATGTACACCGATTGGGTTAATCAGATGTCAGCCCGATTGGATGAAAAATCTGGGTGAAGCTACTAGATGGGATTCTAGCCCAAAAAGGGTTTGTAAGTCAGTATCTCATTTATTCCTGGAGGCTTTGTGGCCTCCAGGAATTCGATCCAGTATGTTTCCTTTTGCATTATACGCTTATCCCTGTTACCCCCTCGGGGGTCTGGGGGTATCACTTCCAGGACAAAAAAAGGAAACTACTGTGTTATCGTAGCTATGGTGTAAACCTATGTGACAAGTCACACTGGTTTGGATGGTCCCTCCCTCCGAATAATAAATATGGTCTCCTATGCGTTGGCTCAGTTTGTGTATGGTTTTCCCGACATAAAAAGCCCCGCATTTGCATGTCATAAGGTAAACTAGGCCTTGAGTGTTACAGTCAGCATGTTGTTTAGACTGCAACCACTTACTGTTGGGTAAATGAGTCCCTGTTCCAGTTAGGACCCAGGGGCATTTATTACATGACCCACATGGGTAATTTCCCTTCTTTGTATTCTTTTTGTCAGCTTGGGTGGTATAGTGACTGTTTCGGCGGTTGCTGGTGGCTGTTCCCGGCCGGTGACCTTACTGATCAAACGCGGTGGATATGGGAAGAAAAAGATCTTTTTGTTTGATTGTATATATCGATTTTAGTAATTTTTTTGTTGTTCCCTAGAATGTATTTATAATGATTGTAAACTACTCACACCAGTAAAAATATGTTATGATTACATTATGCATGCCTATGTGGTATCAGTACTACATGGACATATGGTGAACTGTATTATGTGAGTGCGATCATGTGGTCTTTATGATTGCACAATATACTACTACATTATATGTATGAATACATCATGCGCTATTTCACTAAGGTGTTATACAGTGATTTTTGGATAACTATTTAACTTTGTTGCTCATTTAGATTTTTTACTCTAGAATACTGTTGCAATGCATGTGGAACTTTCCCTGTCTGGTGTACGAGGTGTGTGCTCTTCTTGTGCCATTTCCCCTATTGGCTGGGGGGGGGGGGGGTGGTTTCCAGAGCTTCCTACGGATGTGTGGTCCCCGGACGTGCCGGCCTATGGGCAGGATTCCCTCCCCTCGGCCGGCATTGTGGTTACACACAGCCGCGGAGTGTGGCTGATCCATGTTGTAGCACTGCGAATGCTCTGGTTTGGGGCCTGCGCAGTTGGGGACCTGACCCGGCGTGCATGCGTCATGTCTATCTGACGTGCGCTGCGCGCCGGGTTGAAGGGGTACTTAAGGCGGACGGACTCCCGGATGTTTGCAGGAGATGGGCACGCTCGCTATTGGGATACGTTGCATGGTATGTTTCATCCTATCGACCCGAATACATATATATTATGGATTCATGCTGGGCTGTTTGCAACATTTGTTCCTCATTTTCCTCTCTTTTAGATCTCCTACTCATGGATCTCTGAGGACATTGGGTATAGCGAAGAAAACTTTATATTATAATCACATCATTATACTATCAGACCTTTACTGTCTTTACCCTTATTTGAAGATCCAGGGCTATCCAGCTGGATGTGTTTTCTCCCCCCCTCCCCCCGTTTTTGGAACTTTTCCCGCCAATCTGAATATGTATTTGAACATTTAAACAATCCAGCCTTATATCATTTCTGTGTCCACATCGGACCTTTTATACCCAGATATACAGTGGGTACGGAAAGTATTCAGACCCCCTTAAATTTTTCACTCTTTGTTATATTGCAGCCATTTGCTAAAATCATTTAGGTTCATTCTTCTTCCTCATGAATGTACACATAGCACCCCATACTGACAGAAAAACACAGAATTGTTGACATTGTTGCAGATTTATTAAAAAAGAAAAACTGAAATATCACATGGTCCTAAGTATTCAGACCCTTAGCTCAGTATTTAGTAGAAGCCCCCTTTTGATCTAATACAGCCAGGAGTCTTTTTGGGAAAGATGCAACAAGTCTTTCACACCTGGATTTGGGGATCCTCTGCCATTCCTCCTTGCAGATCCTCTCCAGTTCTGTCAGGTTGGATGGTAAACGTTGGTGGACAGCCATTTTTAGGTCTCTCCAGAGATGCTCAATTGGGTTTAAGTCAGGGCTCTGGCTGGGCCATTCAAGAACAGTCACGGAGTTGTTGTGAAGCCACTCCTTCGTTATTTTAGCTGTGTGCTTAGGGTCATTGTCTTGTTGGAAGGTAAACCTTCGGCCCAGTCTGATGTCCAGAGCACTCTGGAGAAGGTTTTTGTCCAGGATATCCCTGTACTTGGCCGCATTCATCTTTCCCTCGATTGCAACCAGTCGTCCTGTCCCTGCAGCTGAAAAACACCCCCACAGCATGATGCTGCCACCACCATGCTTCACTGCTGGGACTGTATTGGACAGGTGATGAGCAGTGCCTGGTTTTCTCCACACATACCGCTTAGAATTAAGGCCAAAAAGTTCTATTTTGGTCTCATCAGACCAGAGAATCTTATTTCTCACCATCTTGGAGTCCTTCAGGTGTTTTTTAGCAAACTCCATGCGGGCTTTCATGTGTCTTACACTGAGGAGAGGCTTCCGTCGGGCCACTCTGCCATAAAGCCCCGACTGGTTGAGGGCTGCAGTGATGGTTGACTTTCTACAACTTTCTCCCATCTCCTGACTGTATCTCTGGAGCTCAGCCACAGTGATCTTTGGGTTCTTCTTTACCTCTCTCACCAAGGCTCTTCTCCCCCGATAGCTCAGTTTGGCCAGACGGCCAGCTCTAGGAAGGGTTCTGGTCGTCCCAAACGTCTTCCATTTGAGGATTATGGAGGCCACTGTGCTCTTAGGAACCTTAAGTGCAGCAGAAATCTTTTTGTAACCTTGGCCAGATCTGTGCCTTGCCACAATTCTGTCTCTGAGCTCTTCAGGCAGTTCCTTTGACCTCATGATTCTCATTTGCTCTGACATGCATTGTGATCTGGAAGGTCTTATATAGACAGGTGTGTGGCTTTCCTAATCAAGTCCAATCAGTATAATCAAACACAGCTGGACTCAAATGAAGGTGTAGAACCATCTCAAGGATGATCAGAAGAAATGGAAAGCACCTGAGTTAAATATATGAGTGTCACAGCAAAGGGTCTGAATACTTAGGACCATGTGATATTTCAGTTTTTCTTTTTTAATAAATCTGCAACAATGTCAACAATTCTGTGTTTTTCTGTCAGTATGGGGTGCTATGTGTACATTCATGAGGAAGAAGAATGAACTTAAATGATTTTAGCAAATGGCTGCAATATAACAAAGAGTGAAAAATTTAAGGGGGTCTGAATACTTTCCGTACCCACTGTATGTTTTTTAAAACAGGGATCTTCGCTGGCGTTTACATAGCAGCCTGCAAATGTCCAAGTAGTGTCTATCGCAACACTCATACCAGCTTTTATGCCCAGGTATTTATTACAATGCTGGGCATGTGATGGAGTCTCTTTCCCTCTGTTTTCTCACGCTCTTCTCAATACACCTAGTATCCTCCGTTTTGTGCTTTTTGCCAAAAGGCTTGTAGACTCTATCATCTGTGACATAGTATTTCCACATCTGTGTATACACATACAGATTTTTGACACACTTAGAATATATTCATTTCTCTCTCTCACTGGTGGTTCGGTCTGCTTGTGTTTCCTCCTTCCACATCCATGGGTGAGGCGTTTCCTGGGCACCTACTCCCTATGCCGACCAGTGAATTGGCGTGGGGGAAGGTTTGGGCGCACACGGTCACACCAGTTTCACATGCATGATTAATATATTGTGATGATAACCTTTGCAATTTGTATTATACAGGAAAATAAAGGCAAAATTGTTTTAATATGACATATACCCCTGAAGAAGCGGATCATTCAAGACCACGAAACATGTCGGGTTGATATCCGGTGCTCTTTCTCATTGGATATATTGTACACAATACCTTGCCTCATTTACTATACCTGTATGTATTTGTATTTGTATACCTTTCTAAAAAAATGTTTTTTGATTACTGTTTTTAATGTTGTATCAATAAATATTTGATCATTTTAATCCTTAGCTATGGTACCAATTTAAAAATCCCACTAGCCCTCCCACTTAGTTCTTCTTTTTGCTCCCCTCTTTTCCACCCTTTACCCTCATCCCTCCCCCCCCTTTTTCTTCCTCTCCTTTCCCCCATTTTTCCCTCCTTTTCTCTTTCCCCTTTCTCCTCCCTTTTTTCTGTGCTTCTTGTTTTTCTCTGTTTCCCTCCTGATCTCTCATCTGTTTTCTCCAGGTGACTGGCTCTGGCCTATCATAGGCTGCCTATCCCTGCTACATTCTCATTGGGGTCTCTCCCATTTGTTCATAGACCATTGAGACCTGTGATCCTATATAGAAGGATCACAGGTGGCCTGAGAATCATTTCAGAGAGAAGAACGGTCAGCTGTGTTTACAATAGCTGACCGTTCTCTCTCAGCGGGGAGCGATCGCGGGTGGTTGGAGTCAATCGTGGCCGCCGGCCACATGGATCGGCATCCCTACTGCCTAGTGTGGGAGGGAGCGCGCCACCGGCGGCGCACGCTCGCCCCCCCCCCCCAGCACCACACGCGCGACCGATGTAGTACTACGTCGGTTCGTGCAGCTGAGCCAGCCTGCCGTAGTAAAACTGCGGCGAGCGGTCGGCAAGTGGTTAAAAGAAATATATATATTTGTGAGATAGTGCACGTGTGTGTGTATGTATATATATATATATATATATATATATATATATATATATATATATATGTGTGTGTATGTACACACACGCACGCGCATATATATATATATATATATATATATATTTATTAGTGCATATATATATATATATATACATATATATATAGATATGTATATATCTATATATATATAGATATATACATATACATATATATATGCGCGTGCGTGCGTGTACATACACACACACACACATATATACATACATACATATATATATATATATATATATATATATATATATATATATATATACACACACACATACATACATACATACATACATACACACAGTATCTCACAAAAGTAAGTACACCCCTCACATTTTCGTAAATATTTCATTCTAGCTTTTCACGTGACAACACTGAAGAAATGACACTTTGCTACAATGTAAAGTAGTGAGTGTACAGCTTGTATAACAGTGTAAATTTGCTGTCCCCTCAAAATAACTCAACACACAGCCATTAATGTCTAAACCGCTGGCAACAAAAGTGAGTACACCCCTAAGTGGCAATGTCCTAATTGGGCCCAAAGTGTCAATATTTTGTGTGGCCACCATTATTTTCCAGCACTGCCTTAACCCTATTGGGCATGGAGTTCCCCGGAGCTTCACAGGTTGCCACTGGAGTCCTCTTCCACTCCACCATGACGACATCACAGAGCTGATGGATGTTAGAGACCTTCGCTCCTCCACCTTCTGTTTGAGGATGCCCTACAGATGCTCAATAGGGTTTAGGTCTGGAGACATGCTTGGCCAGTCCATCACCTTTACCCTCAGCTTCTTTAGCAAGGCAGTGGTCGTCTTGAAGGAGTATTTGGGGTCATTATGTTGGAATACTGCCCTGCGGCCCAGTCTCTGAAGGGAGGGGATCATGCTCTGCTTCAGTATGTCACAGTACATGTTGGCATTCATGGTTCTCTCAATGAACTGTAGCTCCCCAGTGCCGGCAGCACTCATGCAGCCCCAAATTATGACACTCCCACCACCATGCTTGACTGTAGGCAAGACACACTTGTCTTTGTACTCCTCACCTGGTTGCCGCCACACACGCTTGACATCATCTGAACTAGATAAGTTTATCTTGGTCTCATAAGACCACAGGACATGGTTCCAGTAATCCATGTCCTTAGTCTGCTTGTCTTCAGCAACGGTTCATGAACGTTATCCGCAAACTTTCTCAAATGTTCGCATACTGCAAGTTCGCGGCGAGCCCCATTGACTTTAATGGCAAAACCTTCAGGTCATATTTTCAGCCACAAAACACTAACTAGCTGTGCACAAATAGTCCCACAACATGGACGCTCTCATAAAAGAACTATTAAGCGAGTCTGAGACCCACTAATAATGTAATAGCTCTGCCTAAATCAGCCAGAAATGACAGCAGCCGTTAAATACATGTCAAATACATATAGGGTCCATTCACACGTCGGTAAAATGGGCCTGCATCCCTTCCACAATTTAGCAGAACTGCCTGTGAATGCAAAGCTGAAAGGAGTGCAGGTCCAGTGTGGCTCTTGGCTTCCAGGCACAATAGACACAGCATGGCAAAGTCTCACCTGGCATGTTGAATAGGTTCTGGGCATCTTGGGCGGCGCAGCGGAAAAGGAGGAGTCAGCCGAGAAGGAGAGGGAGGATGGAGTAGGAGGAGGAGAAGAGGCAGGCCTGCATGCAATTTGTGGCGGTAAAACCAAATCTACACGGGTTACATGCTTGAGGGTCGTCAGAAGGTTCACCCAGTGGGCAGTAAAAGTTATATACCTTCCCTGCCCGTGTTTGCTAGACTACATGTCTGTGGTCAGATGTATCTGGGCACCGACACTGTGTGCCAGAGATACATTCACTTGCCACTGAACATGGCCATTTAGCTCTGGTATGCCCTTCTGCGAGAAATATTTCCTCCCTGGGACCTTCCATTGTGGTGTTCCAATGGCCACAAATTTCCGAAAGGCCTCTGAGTCAACCAGTTGACATGGCAGTAGTTGGCGGGCTATCAGTTCCGACAAGCCAGTTGTCAACCGTTGGGCAAGAGGGTTATCCGGCGTCATCATGTTTTTACGCTCCAACATTTGGGACACGGAAGCCTGCCTTTTCCAGAAAAATGTGAGGACGGCATGATGGAAGGTGGAGTGGAGGACAATTGTGAGGAGAGAGGAGAAGAAGAGACTGGACGGTGAGAGCCTGGAGTGTGTCCCGCCTGCTTCTCCTCCCTATCTGCCGGTCCATCTCTCCCTCTGAACTCTCCCCCTCTCCCTCTCTTGTGGGCACGCATGTGATGTCCATAGACACGTCATCATCAACGTCACCTTCCCCACCACTAACATTCGAGATCTCAAGGTAGCCAGCAACAGCGGGGACCAACCTCCTTGGGCTGATCTGGGTAGACTGCTGAGTGGCGGCTGTTGCTACCTCCTCTTACTGATCCGATGCCAAGAATGGCTGTGCATCGCAAATGTCTTGTGATGGATCGTAAAATAATTCCAGTGACTCAAGCGGAGGGTATATGGTGGTGGTGGTTTTGGTGGTGGTGTCTTTGGGGGTGCACACAGCAGAGAGTGAAGAGGGTGCAGATAGAGAGGATGAGGAGGGTGCAGAAGAGGAAGGCTGAGTGAGGCACTCAACCAAGTCTGGTGCGTCCTTTGACGTAATCGAACGCACCTTCTGAAACTTCACACTTTGGCTCCGGCCTACTGCTCCTGCCCTACCTCTACCACCCCTGAGAAAGGGCCTGCCTCTTCCTCCGCCTGTTATTTTTTAAATGACCCTGTGACAAAAGTCTCTAGAGCAGCGCAGTATATGTGGAAGAAGGTATATAACACCCCGCTTCAATCTGTGGTTTCTGGGGGCCACTGGTCAATCACACTAGTGATAAATCAAAAATTGTCCAGTAACTTGTTTCACTGTGTGTAGCAAAGTCAACGTAGCAAAAGAGGCAACATTTCTACAGTACCCTAATACACTATCATGAAAGTATATTCTTATATGACACCCCGCTTCAATCTGTGGTTTTGGGGGGCCGCTGGTCTATCACACTAGTGATAAATCAAAAAATGTCCAGTAACTTGTGTCACTGTGTGTAGCAGAGTTAACGTAGCAAAAGAGGCAAAAATTCTGCAGAACCCAAATACACTATTATGAAAGCTATTCAGTCGAAAGGATTGCATGAGGACTCGAGGGCATACAATGCGATTAGAGGAGAAGCGTTTTAACCTCAGGCAACGCAGGGGGTTCTTTACTGTTAGGGCTACAGGATTGTGGAATTCTCTACCACAAGAGGTGGTTTCTGCGGGAAGTATGGATCCTTTAAAAGACTCTTGGACGTACATCTCAAGGATCAGAACATTCAGGGGTATGAGAGATGATTACGGCAGTGGTGGGATTCAGCCGGTTCGCACCGGTTCCATAGAATCGGTTACTAACTTTTTGCAAGTTCGCAGAACCGTGAGTTTGAGTTTGACTATGATCTGTATAAAAATCATCCTCCTCATGACCGCTCTGCTGCTCCCTCCTCTATGGGCGCTGCAGGGAGGTGGCCGGAGCCCACACACTGCACTGGTTGCTAGGCTAGAGCCGCTTAGCGTCTAGCAACCAGTGACATCACCCATTTCTCCTGCAGGCCGCCGCCTCCCAGACAGTCCCCGACTCCCCGCCTATTTGGCTCTAGTAGGAAAGGGTGGACCCGGGGGGCGCACTGCTCTGCCCACCCATTGTGTGACAATAGCGAATGAAAATTTGCTATTATCACACGGATCCTCCTCGGCCAATGCCATTGGCCAGGAGGAGGCGGGAAGCGGGAGGCCTCGAGGAGACGCGGGGACTGAAGAGCAGAAGCCGCTACAACAGGTAAGTCAAGTGCACTGGTCTGAGGGCTTGGCAAGTTGGCACGCTGGTCACTGTGCATTGAAAGGGGGCACGCTGGTCACTGTGCATTGAAAGGGGGCACGCTGGTCACTGTGCATTGAAAGGGGGCACGCTGGTCACTGTGCATTGAAAGGGGGCACACTGGTCACTGCGCATTGAAAGGGGGCACACTGGTCACTGTGCATTGAAAGGGGGGCATGCTGGTCACTGTGCATTGAAATGGGGGCACGCTGGTCAATGTGCATTGAAAGGGGGGCACGCTGGTCAATGTGCATTGAAAGGGGGCACGCTGGTCTCTCTGCATTGAAAGGGGACATGCTGGTCTCTCTACATTGAAAGGGGGCACGCTGGTCACTGTGCATTGGAAGGGGGGCACGCTGGTCACTGTGCATTGGAAGGGGGGCACGCTGGTCACTGTGCATTGAAAGGGGGGCACGCTGGTCACTGTGCATTGGAAGGGGGCACGCTGGTCACTGTGCATTGGAAGGGGGGCACGCTGGTCACTGTGCATTGAAAGGGGGGCACGCTGGTCATTCTGCATTAAAAGGAGGCACGCTGGAATCTCTACCTTGACCCACAGCTTCAACTTTGGAGCAAGTCTATGAAGAATTCTTAAAGGATGAAAAAGGGACGAAGTGATAACCTCCTGCATACTATTCTTCCATAACTTCAAAGATTTTCCAAAAACAATTCGATTTTATTTTATTTTGTTTGCCGTTAAAGACAAAAATATTAAACCACGCTTGAAAGTCGGAACTGGTTACTAAAATTTTTGAATCCCACCACTGTAAATATATATATATATATATATATATACAATTTTTTTGTATAATGTATAAGATTGTGTTGCGCCGAGAATCGTGATCTTTATTCTAAGCAAAAAAAAAAAAAAAAATGTGATTCTCATTTGATCTAGAAACGTGCAGCTCTAATATATATTAGAATATAAGCTCTAACAAGCAGGGCCCTCCGATTCCTACTGTAATAAAGTGTATTGTAGTTGTACTGTCTACCCTCAAGTTGTAAAGGAGAGAGAGAGAGAAGGAGAGAGAGAGAGAGAGAGAAGGAGAGAGAGAGAGAGAGAGAGAGAGAGAGAAGGAAGGAGAGAGAGAGAGAGGAGGAGAGAGAGAGAGAGAGAGAAGGAGAGAAGGAGAGAGAAGGAGAGAGAGAGAGAAGGAGGGAGAGAGAGAGAGAAGGAGAGAGAGAGAGGAAAGGAGAGAGAGAGAGGGAGAGAGAAGGAGAGAGAGAGAGAAAAAGATAGAGAAGGAGAGAGAGAGAGAAGGAGAGAGAGAAGGAGAGAGAGAGAGAGTGAGAGAGAGAGAGGGGGAAGGAGGGAGAGAGAGGGAGAGAGAGTGAGTGAGAGAGACAAGCAGCAAGCAGCACTAAAGATGAGCTCCTGAAAACTTTTACCTTTTATACCTTGCAATGGGCAAAATTGCAAAGACAAACCTAGGAAATCTGAAACTACATGCAAGACAGAGATGAACAAGAAGAAATTAATTGAATGGATTTTAACGGAAAAAAGAGAATAAAGACAAAAGTGCAAAAAACTCCAAGACCAGACGAGTATCCAGCATCAGAGAGCATCAAAGGCTGAGGATTCAAGCAAACAGAAACACAAGGTAGGACTATTACTAGAACACCAACAACAAACAAATATAAAGAAATTATACATATATTTTTTAAGCAAATCTCTGTACTTAAAATGGAACAGAACAAAGAAATTACCCTGAACACAGACTCCCCTACACAAGCCAAAGTCATCAGGGGGTCTGACTTTTCGGAGATTGTTTATACAGAGAAAGGAATGAGCAAACCAACAAAGAAAGCCATAAAAGAGGAACTACTCAAGCAAAACACAGAGACTCTGTTTGCTGACTTTTCCAATAGTGAACATGGCAGAAAGATAACAAATTTGATTTTCCATACTGAGTACACTGAAGCCTGGCATACAGCTTTCTGTAAATTTTACAATATTATTACAAAAGGAGGTATCTGCAAGGGCCGGCAGATCAAGGTCAGGGATGACGAGGAGGACGATTGCGCTGTACTCACCTTGAATATATATCACAATGGCACCATCATGGCGCAAGGCACAGAGGAAAGATTAGAAGAGCTTAAACAGGTCTTCCCACAAATTAAAGATCAGGCCAAGGTCTATATGGATCTAAAATTTCCTGTCAAAAATCATGAGGAACAGATACAAAAAGACACTATGTCCAGAGACATGCCTGATGTCCCCTCACCCACTGTACTCAGAGATTGCTTATCTCAACTTGAGAGAGACTTTATACAATTCAAAGAACAGCTTCAAAGACAGTCAAGTGACAAAAATGATAATTACCAGCTGAGAGAAGAGCTGAAAACACTGAAATCTGAACACGAATCTATCCTAGAAGAAATCCGATCTACAATTCAACAGATACAGCAAGAAAACACACAACTGAAGGAAGAGGTAATGACACTTAAATCACAAATGATAATTAACAACCATGAAAGAGAATCAAAGGCTATGGTCTGTACAGACAAAGTACCCATCAGCAAACAACAAACTAGTGGAACTCATCAACTCCCAAAAATTAACACTACAAAGCCCAACAATAGCCAAGACGACTCTAATAATCCAGAAACCACAAACAATCCATCATCAAACCACAGGAACAGGCAACAAACTCCTGAAATTGTTTTAATAATAGACTCAAATGGGAAATACCTTAACACTAAACGGCTCTTCCCAGGAACAAGAGTCTCCAAAATTCACTGTTCAACAATTGAACAGGCAACAGGAGTCATCAACGACCCATATTTCACCAACCCCAAACATATCATCATACACACAGGAACAAACAACATTCAAGAACAGCAGGAAGTTATCGTGGACAAATTATTACAACTAACAGAGACTGCACAACAAAAATTTCCACAGTCCAAAGTAATCCTGTCCTCCCTTCTTCCAAGAAGGGATATATCAAATGACATAACCCAGCAAATCAACACAGAGCTGGCAGACAAAACCAGGTCAAAACCTTCGATTCACTTGGCACAACACCCTTTTATAATGCCCCAACACCTCTATGACAACAAACATCTGAACAAACAAGGGGTCAGTCTCCTGGCGAGAGAATTCAAAGACATTGTTCTTGGGAGATTTCACTACCCTGAACCTGGCACAAAACATTCTCAGACAGAAACAATCACAAGACCTCAAGCCCCACCACTAACCCAATACAACACACTAAAGGGAAAAACAGGGCCACAAAGATTGCAAGAATGGAGGAAACCACCTGCCCCAGGACTAAAAAGCAGGGAAATGGAGGAGGAGGAGATAAGATCCATCCTCCTCAGCACATTATGCGATATACTAATGAGCTCAAAAAGCACAAAAGACAGAGACAACCACCCAAAACCCAGTTTGCCACTGGAAATTTACCCTTCGCAAGGTATATAAACTACAAAATGTCATCTTTAGTAATTAGTAGCTGGAACATTCAGGGTCTGAACACTTCAGCCTTCGGATCCAAAGTAAACGATCCAGACTTCACACAAAGACTACATGAGACAGACATACAAATCCTCCTGGAAACATGGACTCGGGCACAGGACAAACCAACAGTACCTATCGGCTATAGGGAATTCTCTGTCCCCGCACAGAAGGATAAAACCATCAAACAGGGTCGCTGCTCAGGAGGAATACTAGTCTGGTACAAGGAGGAGCTACATGACAACATCAATGCAATCAAAAAAGGAGAGAGCCACATCTGGATCAGAATAAGTAGCTCCATCCTTGCCTCTCAGTCGAATATCTACTTATGTGCAGCATACATTACCCCACCAGAGTCCCCATATTTCAGACCAGATATTTATGAGGTCCTACAAGGTGAGGTAGCTCACTTCCAATCCCTGGGCCAAGTGCTCATCTTTGGAGACCTCAATGCTAGAACAGGAAGAGAAAAGGACTATACAAGTTCTGATGGCAACACGTACATACTGGGCCCTGCAAATTACGGTCATGAGTTGATACAGATACAAAGAAACAGCTATGACAGTACAATCAACAAAAATGGAAGAAAATTGCTGAATCTGTGCCGCAGTCTGGGGCTCTATATCCTCAACGGCCGTACCAAGGGAGACTCTCTGGGAAGGTACACATTAAACTCCCATGTAGGCAGCAGTGTGGTAGACTATGCCATCACAGATATGGACCACGCACTCATCAATGGCTTCACAGTCACCCCACAAACACACCTGTCAGACCACAACCAACTACTGCTATATATTAAATCGTCAAATAAACCATCTCCAAAATTCCACCAGGCTTCTCTCAGCAACCTACCACCATCATTCAAATGGTCAAAACAGTCTGCCACAAAATACAGAGAGGTAGCTGACAGACCTGACATCAAAAAACATCTCGAAAACTTTCAAAACAACACCTATGAGGTCAGCCCACGAGGTGTGAACAAGGCAGCAAAGGACTTCCATAATATACTACACACCATAGCAGAAACAGCCCAGCTGAAAAAAGCCAACTGCAAGAAAACATCCAACAAACAATCCAATAAATGGTTCGACAAAGAATGCAAAGCATTAAGGAACAACTTACGAACAGCCTCCAATAACAAACACAGAGACCCCGACAACAGCGACCTAAGGATAGCCCATGGCATTCTTCAGAAACAATACAAACAAACCCTTAAAGAGAAAAAGCAAAACTTCATTTCCAACAACCTTCAACAGTTAGAAGAGGCACTTCAGGAAAATTCTTTCTGGGAAATATGGAAGAATATTGGCTCAGCACCCAGGAAAAACAACCTCCACATCCAAAATGGTGACATCTGGCTCACTTACTTTAAGAACCTCTACAAAGATATCCCAGAAGAGGAGTTAACTGCAGAACAAAAATACCTCATCAAAAGACTGCACGATATGGAGGAAAAAATCAAGGACTTCCAAAACCCCCTGGATGTACCAATTACACTACAAGAAGTAACAGAGAAAATCCAACACCTGCAAACTAAAAAAGCCAGTGGGATGGATGGAATCCGGCCTGAAATGATTAAACATGGCTCCCCAGACGTACATGCTGCAATATGTAAAGTGTTCAATCTGGTACTGAGTGCCGGTCACTACCCTAAAATATGGAACCAAGGCCTCGTAACACCCATCCATAAGAGTGGAGACCAGTATGATCCAGCCAACTACAGAGGGATATGTGTCAGCAGCACATTAGGGAAACTATTCAACAGTATCCTCAACAAACGGATCCTCACCTTCCTGACACAACACAACGTCCTCAACAGAAGTCAGGCAGGGTTCATGCCAAACCATCGCACTACAGACCACATCTACACCCTGCACAGTCTGATCAAGAACCACGTCCACAATACAAGACATGGGAAGATATTCGCCTGTTTTGTGGACTTTAAGAAGGCATTTGACTCAGTGTGGCACCCAGGCTTGTTCCTCAAACTATTGGAAAGTGGAATAGGAGGGAAAACATATGATGTCATCAAGAGTTCATATACTGAGAACAGCTGCAGCGTAAAGGTGAATGGGAAAAGAACAGAGCACTTCCGGCAGGCCAGAGGAGTCAGACAGGGCTGCAGTCTAAGTCCAACCCTCTTCAACATCTACATCAATGAACTGGCTGCAGCTCTAGAATCCTCTCCAGCACCTGGACTGACTCTGCATGACACTGAGGTGAAGTTCCTGCTCTATGCAGATGACCTCCTACTTCTGTCACCAACAGAGAAAGGCCTACAAGACAGCCTGGAAGTGCTGGAGAAATACAGTGCCACATGGGCACTACCCATCAACCCAAAGAAAACAAAAATCATGGTCTTCCAAAGAAAGAACACAAAGAGCCCTTCATTTACACTAAACAGCCGCACTCTTGAGGAAACTAACAGCTACACCTACCTCGGCCTAGAAATCAACCAATCAGGAAGTTTCAAGCCAGCCATAGAAGCACTAAAAGACAAGGCACGCAGAGCCTTCTATGCCATCAGGAGACAGCTGTATCACCTAAAACCCCCAGTGAAAGTCTGGCTTAGAATCTTTGATAGCGTCATCACCCCAATCCTTCTTTACGGCAGTGAGATTTGGGGTCCTGTCACCTACCCAGACCAATCCAAATGGGACTCCAGCCCGACAGAAACATTCCATCTGGAATTCTGCAAGCACCTCCTCCAAGTCCACCGGAGCACCTCTAACAGTGCCTGCCGGTCTGAGCTGGGCAGATTTCCCTTACTTCTTGCAATACAGAAGAGGGCGCTATCATTCTGGGACCATCTACACAACAGCAGTCCCGACTCATACCATCATAAGGCCCTACTGACCAATAAGAACCAGCCCAAGCCTGGCGGTCTGCAACAACTTATCAGCGCCTTGCCCATCCCAAACCCCCAACAGTCTGGCCTGACAAAACCACAAATAAAAAACATAACAAATTATTCCGAAGAAAAATATGTTGAAGAATGGAGAAATGAAATTACAAACTCGAAGAAACTAACTGTTTACCAGTCACTGCAGAGAGACTACAAACTGGCCCCATACCTGGAGGTGCTACAAGAGCCCAAAGACAGACAGACCTTGAGCCTGTACAGACTGAGCGCCCACAGCCTGGAAATGGAATTAGGACGGCACAGACAGACCTACAAGCCCAGGGAGAGCAGATTGTGCCAGCAATGTGACCAGGGGGTCCTGGAGGACGAGGACCACTTCCTGCTACAGTGCTCTAAGTACTCATCAGTGAGGGACACTCACTTCCAGAGACTCTCCGCTCTCATCCCGGACTTCAATTCTCTAGAAGAGAAGAGGAAACTCCAAATCCTACTGGGAGAAGAGGAGCCAATGGTGAGAATAGCTGCACAATATGTGACAGCGTGTCACAGACTGAGAGGGACATGAAAAACTGAGGACTTAAAAATCCTTTACATAGACTCACCCCCCATTCCCCTCTATATTACCCATTACCCCCCCCCCCCAAACCAAACTGCTTTGGCAATGCTAAAATGTACTTGGTCCTGCCAATAAAGCTTATTTGAATTTGAATTTGAGAGAGAAGGAGAGAGAGAGAGAGAGAAAGAAGAGAGAAGGAGAGAGAGAGAGAGAGAGAGAGAGAGAGAGAGAGAGAGAGAAAGAGAGAGAGGGAGAGAGAGAATGAGAGAGAGAGAGAGAGAGACAGAGAGAGAGAGAGAGAGAGAGAGAGAGAGAGAAGAAGAGAGAAGGAGAGAGAGGGGGGGGATGGAGAGAGAGAGAGAGAGAGGGAGAGAGAAGGAGAGAGAGAGATAGAAGGAGAGAGAGGGGGGGAAGGAGAGAGAGGGAAGGAGAGAGAGAGGGAAGGAGAGAGAGAGGGAGAGAGGGAGAGAGAGGGAGAGAGAGAGAAAGAGAGAGGGAGAGGGAGAGAGAGAGAGGGAAGTAGAGAGAGAGAGAGGAGAGAGAAGGAGAGAGAGAGAAGGAGAGAGAGGGGGAGAGAGAGGGAGAGAGGGAGAGGGAGGGAGAGAGAGAGGGAGAGAGAGAGAGAATATACCCAGATCACTAGTCACAAGGAGGAACAGTTGGTTGCAGATCATTGATATTCCTTACAGAGGGCCAGGAGCCCCGTACCATGAATAGGATACCCACCCGGACTTACCTGTGTGGTCTGAGGTCAAAAATATCCCACACTGTACCTATGCTGGCCGTGTGCTCAGTATGGAGACTGAGAAGCTGCTCAACCCCTGGAAATGGCCGAATACAGGAAAAGAAAAGGAAGTGACACTTCTCTCTAAAAAGTAACAGAACTGATGAACACAGAGGGTGCAGTATGGAGAGCTGACACTAGATGGTGCTGGAATGAACATCTGAAAAGTATAAAAAAACATGAATAATACAAAAAAAACAAACAAACCGCAGAGAAAAACAAAACAAAAAAAATACAAAAAAAAAGAAGAAATGAAATGTGAAAAGGCCACGGTTAAGTGGGGTACACACTATAGGAAAATCGAGCGAACGATCATCTGATTTTTCTCGTTGTTTCACAGCGAATCGGAACCAATGAAAGAAAATTTGTACAAAAATTCTCGTACGACAAAGGCTTTTTTTTTTTTTTTTTTGTTTATTTTTTCTGATCATGTGCAGCCTTTCCTTTCTGATTTTTCTCGTACGAAAATCGTACGAAAACGGTACACATCAAACGAAAATCGTTCCTGGTGTTCCCGTAAGAGAAAAATTTGTCTCTTCGGAAATTTTCGTTTAGGAGGTCAGAATCGGCTGTAGAAACTTGCGTACACACTATACTCACCCAATATACCTGTGGTGTGTACGAGCCTGTAAGCCTGGGACATGCAATGAGATTATTGGACCAAAGATCATCCTTTTGGGTTTTTTGTTTTTTTACATGCTAGTTTTATAAAAAAAAAAAAAAAAATGAAGAGTTTACTAAAGTTACGAAAATTCTCATTCGACAGGATACAAAGAAAGGGGAAGTTACGTCATGTGTTGTATTATATTTTCGAACAACGACTGTACTGATTAACCACATAAGGACCGGGCCTATTTCTGACATTTGTTGCTTACATGTTAAAATCAGTATTTTTTGCTAGAAAATTTCTTAGAACTCCCAAACATTATATATATATTACACATACATACATACATATATATATATATATAAATATATATATATATATATATATATATATATATATATATATATATAATCTATTTATTTTTTTACATTTTTTTAAGACTCTGGAGAATAAAATGGCAGTCGTTACAATATTTTTTGTCACGCTGTATTTGTGCAGTAATCTTTCAAATGCAATTTTTTGGGGGAAAAAAATACACTTTAATAAATAAAAAAAAAAAAAAAAAAAAAAAACAATAAAGTTAAACCATTTTTTTTTTTGGTATAACGTGAAAGATGATGTTACACTGAGTAAATTGATACTTAACATGTCATGCTTTAATATTTTTTTTTTCACGTGGTATTTGCGTAGGGGTCTTTCAAATGCAATTTTTTTGGACACAAAAAATACATTTCACTGCATCTAAAAAAAAAACTAAACAGTAAAGTTAGCCCAATCTTTTTGTATATTGTGAAAGATGATGTCACACCGAGTAAATAGATACCCAACATGTTACGGTTTTAAATTGCACACACTCGTGGAATGGCGACAAACTACGGTACATAAAAATCTCCATAGGTGACGCTTTAAACATTTTTAACGGTTAACAGTTTGTAGTTACAGAGGAGGTCTTTTTCTAGAATTATTGCTCTGGCGATCACGGTGATACCTCACATGTGTGGTTGGAACACCATTTTAATTTGCGGACGCGACTTACGTATGAGTTTTCTTCTGTGCGTGAGCTCAGGCCGACGGGGGTGCTTTAAAAAAAAAATAAAAAACTCCCTATTTATTTTATTTATTTTTTTATATTTAGCACTGGTTAATTAATAAAAATCTAATGACTTTTATTGCTGTTAAAAGCAATGTAAACATCCCTTGTGACAGTAATAGGCAGTGACAGGTACTCTTTATGGAGGGATCGGGGGTCTAAAAGACACCAAACCCCTCCCCCGCACTTCAATGTATTCAAAATGCCAAAATCTGCATTTTTGAATACTGACAGTTTTTATTTTTATTTTTTTTTAAATCGGCGCCATTAGCAGCTGAGTAACCCGTAAGTGACGTCATTACGCCTCTTCTGGGTTACTACATTGGAGACCCAATCAAAGCCGAATCCGGCTTTTTTTGGGACTCCAACCAGCCAACCGATGTTTGGACTGATTGTTCGGGTCTCCTGGTGGGATGGCAGAGCCACGGAAGGCGGCGGGAGGAGGGGGGATGTCCCCTCCCACTCTCTGGGATAATGGCCAAGCGGCTGCTGAGCCATATTGGCTGTTATCTCATGAAAGCCGACCATCGGCTCTAAAGAACGGTACCGGGGTGATGCCTGCAGCTGCAGATCATCCCTCTACAACCACTTCTCCAAGCCAATGTACAGGGACAGGTACAGATCAAGGGACAGATACAGGGACGGGGACTGGGACAGGTACAGGGACGGGTACGGGGCCAAGGACAGTTACAGATATAGGTACAGAGACAGGGACAGGAACAGGTACAGAGACAGGTACAAAGATGGGTACGGGGACAGGTATAGGGACAGGTAGAGGGACGGGTATAGGGACGGGTACAGGGACAGGGATGGGGACAGGACAGGGACAGGTACAGATACAGGGACCGGGACAGGGATGGGTACGGAGACAGGGACAGGGACAGGTACAGGGACAGGTACAGAGAAGGTTACGGATACGGGGACAGGTACAGGGGCAAGGACAGTGACAGGCAGAGGTACAGGTACAGGGAAAGGTGCAGGTACAGGGACAGGTACAGATACAGGGACGGGGACAGGTACAGGGACGAGGATGGGTACGGGGACAAGGACAGGTACAGATATAGGTACAAAGACAGGAACAGGTACAGAGACAGGTACAGATACAGGGACAGGTACAGAGACGGGTACGGGGACAGGTATAGGGACAGGTACAGGGACGGGTACATGGACAGGTACAGGGATGGGGACAGTTACAGGGATGTGGACAGGGATGGGATTGGGACAGGGACACGGACAGGTACAGATATAGGGACAGGGACGGGGATGGGTACAGAGACAGAGACAGGAACAGGTACAGAGACAGGTACAAAGACGGGTACAGGGACAGGTATAGGGACAGGTAGAGGGACGGGTATAGGGACGGGTACAGGGACAGGGATGGGGACAGGACAGGGACAGGGACAGGTACAGATACAGGGACTGGGACGGGGATGGGTACGGACACAGGGACAGGTACAGGTACAGAGAAGGTTACGGGTACGGGGACAGGTACAGGGGCAAGGACAGTGACAGGCAGAGGTACAGGTACAGGGAAAGGTGCAGGTACATGGACAGGTACAGATACAGGGACGGGGACAGGGACGAGGATGGGTACGGGGACAAGGACAGGTACAGATATAGGTACAAAGACAGGAACAGGTACAGAGACAGGTACAGATACAGGGAAAGGTACAGAGACGGGTACGGGGACAGGTATAGGGACAGGTACAGGGACGGGTACAGGGACAGGTACAGGGATGGGGACAGGTACAGGGATGTGGACAGGGATGGGATTGGTACAGGGACAGGGACAGGTACAGGTACAGATATAGGGACAGGGACGGGGATGGGTACGGAGACAGGGACAGAGACAGGTACAGGGACAGGTATAGGGACAGGTATAGGGACAGGTACAGGTACAGAGAAGGGTATGGGTACGGGGACAGGTACAGGGGCAAGGACAATGACAGGCAGAGGTACAGGGAAAGGTACAGGGACAGGGATGCATACGGGGACGGAGAAAGGCACAGGGACAGGTAAAGAGACAGGGACGGGTACGGGGATGGGGACGGGAACAGGTACAGGTACAGGTACAGATACAAGGACAGGTACAGATACAGGGACAGACATGGGGATGGGTACGGGGACAGGGACAGGTACAGGGACAGGTACAGAGACAGAGATGGGTACGGGGACAGGTATAGGGACAGGTACAGGGACAGATACAGGGACATGTACAGAGACGGGTACAGGTAAAGGAAGAGGTAAAGGGACAGGTACAGGGAAAGGTACAGGGACAAGGATAGGGACAGGCACAGGGACAGGTATGGGGACAGGGACATGTACAGGGATAGGTACAGAGACAGGGACGGGTACGGGGACAGGTACAGGGACAGGGATAGGTACAGAGACCGGTACGGGGACAGATACAGGGATAGGTACAGGGACGGGGACAGGTACAGGGACAGGGATAGGTACAGAGACAGGGATGGGGACGGGGACTAGGGATGAGCTTTGAGTTCGAGTTAAGGCTAAGTTTGACTCGAACATCGCTCGTTCGATCGTTCGTCGAATAACGAACAAATGTGCTTCTTCGCGGGAAATTTGAGTTTGCAGCGCATTATGTGATTGGCCAAAGCATGCACCCTGACTTCATGCTCTGGCCAATCAAATGATCTCTGCCATGATTGGACTAAAAGCAGGCTGCCTTTATCCAATCATGGCTCAGGGGCCAAGTACACGGCCCACACTACATAAAGGGCTGCTCGCGCAGCCGCAGTGTGTTGTGTCATTGTGCGGCGATCAGACAGGGACAGGCACGCGATTCAGGCAGGAACAGTCATTTTTTTTTTTTTATTCAGACAGTGCAGAGAGACATTTCTAGCAGTGTAGGGAGGGCGAGGTTCCTGTGTAGGTAGGGAGAGATTGATTTTTTTACTTGACACATGTTCCATGCTTGGCACATGTTCTGAATCTGGTGGTGCAGCGTTTCTTGAGCAGATACCCGGGCTCCCAAGATCTCCTGAGGCAGGCCAGGAAAGTCTGTGGCCATTTCCGCTGTTCGTTCAATGCCAGTGCTCGCTTAGCTGACATTCAACGGGAATTCAACCTGCCCACCAACCGCCTCATTTGTGACATATCCACCAGGTGGAACTCAACGTTGGCAATGCTGCAGCGGGTGCACATGCAGCAGAGGGCCATCAATGAGTACCTGTGTGAGTATGACGCAAGGACAGGGTCAGGGCAGCTTGGCTTTTTTTTGCTACTCCAGTGGCTTTGGATTAAGGATGCATGCATTGTCCTGTCACCATTTGAGGAGGCCACTCGGATGGTGAGCCGGGACAATGCATGCATCAGTGACACTATCCCGCTAATCTACCTGCTGGAGCACACGCTGCGTGGAATCATGGACAGGGCACTTGAGGCAGAGCAGCGGGAGGAAAAGGAGAGCTTCCTTTCCTCACAAGGCCCACTTTATGAAGATATCATTCCTGCAGGGCCACAAAACACACAGGAGGAAGAGGAGGAGGATTTTGGCAGCATGGATGTAGAGGAAGAGGATAGGATATGGCAGTCTTCAAGGGATAGCTTGGATTCCCCAGAAACCCCAGGAGTTGTACATGGTTGGGGAGAGGTTGTTCCTGCTGACAATGTCATCCCTAGTGACCCAGAGGACTCAGAAGCTCAAGCCTCCTCCAACTTACATTGCATGGGCTCCCTGATTCTGCAAAGCCTGCGAAAGGACCCGAGGATTCGTGCTATCAAGGAGAGGGATCGTTACTGGTTGGCAATCCTTCTTGATCCATGTTACAAGGGTAAAGTTATCAAAGAAAAGGAACTCACTGCTCAAGGTGGTATGAAAGCCTGATGACACACACCAGTGCACGCCCTGGCTCGCCTCCGTGGATATTCAATGAAGAAAAAGAATTGGCTGCACTCCAGATGAGGTCAAAATCCTGATTTATTAGCTGGACATCCCAACGTGACAATAGTGACAAGGTAGACGCGTTTCACACACTACAATGTGTGCTTAATGATTAAGCACACATTGTAGTGTATGAAACGCGTCTACCTTGTCACTATTGTCACGTTGGGATGTCCAGCTAATAAATCTGGATTTTGACCTCATCTGGAGTGCAGCCAATTCTTTTTCTTCATTGACAAGGGTAAAGTTGCAGAGCTCATCCTGCCTTCGCAGAGGGAGCAGAGGATGAAACATCTTGAGGAGGCCTTGGAAAAAAAAGTGTGTACCGCCTTTCCAGACCCTGGGAGGTCAACATTCTCCGGACGTGTTTCTGAGGCACCGTTCAGCCAAAGGAGTAGCAGTGGAGAAGGCGGCCGGCTGACCGATGCCTTTAAACAGTTCTTCTGTCCTCAGCAGCACCCAGGGCTGTTAGGTTTAAGCAACCACCGCCAGCGTCTCCATCATATGGTGCATGATTATCTAGGCGCAAGAGCAGACTTGGAGACCTTTCCAGCTGCGCATCCACTGGCTTACTGGGTCTTGAGGATGGACCACTGGCCAGAACTTGCTCAATATGCAATGGAGCTACTGGCCTGTCCTGCTTCCAGCGTACTTTCCGAACGGACGTTCAGTGCTGCTGGAGGTTTTGTGACGGACAAAAGACTGCGTCTGTCCACAGACTCTGTTGACCAGCTGCCTTTCATTAAAATGAACCAATCCTGGATCAACAAGAGCTATCAGGCCCCTGATGCTGATGTAACAGATTGAATTTGCTAGGAGTCTGCCATCCCTTCAAGACTGCTTATGCTGTCTATCCTATTCATTTTCCTTGATTCTGCTTGCTTCCAACAATGTTTTTGGTTTAGGTCATTACCAACCCCCAAGGCCTAATTTTTCTGCACTTGTATGACAGGTGCATACAATTTAAATGTCGTATGTCACTTTTAACAGAGCGGGAGAAAGGCGGGTGGCTTATGTAAACAAAGCCACCTGTCATTCTCCCCTGTGTAAAAATGGAGATCAGACGGTTCTACTATGTAGGACCGTTGATCTCTGTTTTTACACTATGTTGGGAAGCACAACATATCATAAGGACGGACATTTATGGACTGTTCTATGGAGGCTGCCTCTGAAGAAGGGTGATGTTTTTCACCCAGGGGCAAAGCGGCACATGTTGGGAAGCACAACATATCGTAAGGCCGGACATTGATGGGCTGTTCTATGAAGGCTGCCTCTGAAGAATGGTGGTGTGTGCCCTTCAGGCACAAAGCGGCATATGTTGGAGGCAACATGTAGTTTTACGTGTTCTGATATCAGATGCTTCTGGATAATTGAATCTAACTACACCTGGTCTGGAATGCAAAGTGACCAACAGGACATTCCTGGCAAGGAGTCATAAATGGGAATTCTTATTCTCACAGGATGTTCTCGCATAAACCTCCTATTGTGAGGTATGGGTGTAGAGGAGCCTCAGATAAGATCTCCTAGGCAGGTGATTCCAACATCAAAGGCCAGCGGTGAATAAAGATGAACCAGGTCAAAAACAGTAATTCGTGGACAAATGGCGCCCCTAGTGGAAGAATATAACATGCTTCCTGGAAAGATGAGATACTTCCTGTTGAGTAGGAAGGGGGGGCATCTTACGAATTGTCATTGGACAAGAAGACAGTGGGTGTTTATCTGGGTGGTGTCTGAGTGGGCTTTAAATCCAGATTGCTTGCTTCTCTCTCTTAACTCTTGGCTGCTGGCTCTTGGCTGTGGGCCATCATGGCTCTTGGGCTCCTCTCTTTCTCCTTCCTGTGTGCTTGAGACCAGCTGAAAGATATCGGACCCCGAGGACTAATATGTAACGTATTATCTGTAATTGTTTTGTCTTATATGCTCTGTAATATTCCTTTAGTGTTTTATGTTAGCATTTCTACTTTCTTTATAATAAATTAGATCCTTGTTTATTCAAGCAGTGTGTTTATTTTTATGGCTAGCATTGTTAGTATACCTTCCATTAACCTTATCAGAGCTTTGATTGACTATTATAGGAATAGACAATAGAATACAATATTTTTAATACATAGGGGAGGTACAAAACCACCCCACATTTATTTCACACTAGTAGCCATGTCCCACTACAGTTAGAAGCACGCCCCTAGGACACACTTAACCCCTCCCTGTCCAATAAAGTTAACCCCTTCCCTGCCAGTGTCATTTTTACAGTAACAGTGCATATGTATAGCACTGATTACTGCAGTAATGTCACTGGTATCCCCAAAAGTGTCAAAAATGTCAGTCAAGGGTCCGATCTGTCTGCCGCAATGTCGCAGTACCGCAAAAAAAAAATCGCAGATCGCCGCCATTACTCGTTAAAAAAAAACCACCAAAAATGACAAAAATCTTTCCCTTTGTTAGTAAACGCGATAACTTTTGCGCAAACCAATCAAAATACGCTTTTTGCGATTTTTTTTACCAAACATATGTAGCAGAAAACAAATTGGCCGAAAATGTTAAAAAATTTAGATTTTTACATTTTTTTGGGGGGGAATTTCATATAAAAAAAAGTGAAAAATATTATTATTTTTGCAAAATTTACGCTCTTTTTTTGTTCATAGCGCATGATCAAAAAATCGCACAGGTGATCAAATACCACCAAAAGAAATCTCTGTTTGTGGGGAAAAAAAGGACATGAAATTCGTTTAGGTACAGCGTCGCACGACAGCGCAATTGTCCATTAAAGTCACGCAGTAAAAAAATCGCAAAAAAAAACCCTGGTCAGGAAGGGGGTAAAATCTTCCGGGGCTTAAGTGGTTAATGTAAAAACGCATTCCATTGACTTCAATGCAAAAACGCCCCCTATTGACTGCAGTGCAAAATTGCGTCCGATTGACTTCAATGTAAAAATTGCATCCAATTGACTTCAATGGAAAAACGTCCCCTATTGACTACAATGCAAAATTGCATCTGATTGACTTCAATGCAAAATTGCATCCCATCGATTTCAATGCAAAAACGCCTCTTATTGATTGCAAAGCAAAAACGCCCCCTATTGACTGCAATGATACAATTGCTTCTGATTGACTTCAATGCAAAAAAAAACATCCTATTGACTTCAATGACAATGCAAAAAGTATCTGGTGGTGCAGCGTTTCTTGAGCAGATACCCGGGCTCCAAAGATCGTCCCCTATTGACTGCAATGCAAAATTGTGTCTGATTGACTTCAGTGCAAAAAAAGCATCCTATTGACTTCAATGCAAAAAGTCTGCAATTGACTGCAATGCAAATTCCCATCCCATTGACTTCAATGCAAAAATGTCCCCTATTGACTTCAATGCAAAATTTTGTTAGTTTGACTTCAATGCAAAAATCGCATCCAATTGACTTAAATGTAAAAACGCCCCCTATTGACTGCAATGCAAAATCGCATCCGATTGACTTCAATGCAAACTCGCATCCCATCGATTTCAATGCAAAAACACCCCCTATTAACTGCAATGCAAAATGGTGTCTGATTGACTTCAATGCAAAAGCGCCCCTTATTGACTGCAAAGCAAAAACGCCCCCTATTGACTGCAATGCAAAATTGCATCCCATTGACTTCAATGCAAAATTACTCCCATCAGAATGTTTATAATGCTCTGATAAACAGTGTCTAGTTATGAAAACAAGCAAGGATCTATAATTAAGGAGATTCTCAACTTATTTCCATAAATCAACAAAAATCCGAGATCGTTTAATGGCGCTAACCTGAAGACAAGAGGAATACAATTTTGTGCAAAAAAAATATATATTTATTAATTATAATTGAACAAAATTCAATAATATGTATCACAGAGGTAATGTGAAAAATACAATCAAAGGATATTATTATGGAGTATCAATGTAACCAAAACCCGTATCATCTGGAATGTAATTAACCCCTTCCGGACCGCCCGCCGCAGATTTACTGCGGCAGGCAGCCCCTCCTGCGCGAACCAACGTAGCTGAACGTCGGTCGTGCGCCTGCAGCTAGGGGGCGAGCGCGCGCTGCCACGCTCCCACCTGCACTCAGCAGCGGGGACTCCGATGCATGGGGGTCGGCGGCTCCGATCGCTCCCCGCTGAGAGAGAAGGACGGTCAGCTGTTGTAAACACAGCCGACCGTCCTCCTCTCTGGAATGATCACAGAGCGCCTATGATCCTTCTATATAGGATCACAGGTCTCTATGATCATTTCACAAGCCCCGCCCCCATACAGTTAGAAAACACTCCCTAGGCTTACATTTAACCCCTTGATTACCCACAGTGTTAACCCCTTCCCTGCCAGTGTCATTAGTACAGTGACAGTGCATATTTTTAGCACTGATTACTGTAGTAATGTCACTGGTCCCCCCAAAAGTGTCAAAAATATCAGTTAGGGGTCCGATCTGTCGCAGTCCTGCAAAATAAAAAAAAAAATGCAGATCGCCGCCGTTACTAGTAAGAAAAGAAACAATAAAAATAACATAAATCTTTGCCATAGTTTGTAGATGCGATAACTTTTGCGCAAACCAATCAAAATACGCTTATTGCGAATTTTTTTTTTTTTTTACCAAAAATATGTAGCAGAAAACAAATTGGCCTAAAATATTAAAAAATTTGATGCTTACATTTTTTTTTTTTTTTGGGGAATGTTATATAGCAGAATGTGAAAAATATTGTTTTTTTTGTCTTTTTTTTTTTGAATTGTCGCTCTTTGTTTATAGCGCAAAAAAATAAAAATCGCACAGGTGATCAAATACTACCAAAATAAAGCTCTATTTGTGGGGAAAAAAGGATGTCAATTTTATTTAGGTACAGCATCGCACGACCGCGCAATTGTCTGTTAACCCCCTTAGTGGTAACCCCGAGCGTGACTCGGGGTGGTTTTTTCATGCTAGGATCGGTATCCCCGAGTCACGCTCGGGGTGGATGGGCAGAGCCTGCAGCGGGGTTCCTAACCTTCTCCTGGCGATCCAGCGATGATCTCCCATTGCTGTGATCGCCGCCGAGATCCCCGCCGTGCCGTCCGTCACTCTGATGACTTCCTGGTTCCGTTCCCTGCAGCAGCAATGGTGCATGGGAGCGGAACTGGGAGGGAAATTCAAATGTTTCACAAACACAAATATCAAATATTATAAATTGTAAATTATAAATTATATTATTAATATATATTATATATATATATATATATATATATATATATATATATATATATATATATATATAATATTTATATTTTAGAATATATTTTATATTTTAGAATATATTTATTATTAATATAATATTTATATTTTAGAATATATATATATATATATATATATATATATATAATAAATTATAAATATCAAAAAATTGTAACGCTTTTGGTACGTAATTCCTGACATAATCATACCTCCAGGGAGGTTAAAGTAACGCAGTGCCGAATGACAAAAAATGGCCGGGTCATCAAGGGGGAAAATCCTTCTGGTCCAGAAGTGGTTAATAGCTTCTCTCCTGCTCAAAAAAAATATGGAAACAAAATTTGACAGATTTGACATGTGACCTCTCTCAGCCAACAGATATTCACAACTCAATGTTTTAAAAAATGCATGGACAAAAATTGTTACACCGTGCACCAAAACTGGCTAGAAGCCAAGAATATATTTGGGATAAAGATCATTTCCACTAAGTTAATTTATTTTAAGTATACATCACCACTGCACCATTTACTATAAACTGAAATCAGACCTTATACTGTATCTCACAAAAGTAAGTACACCCCTCACAATTCGGTAAATATTTTATTCTATCTTTTCATGTGACAATACTGAAGAAATGACACTTTGCTACAATGAAAAGTAGTGAGTGTACAGCTTGTATAACAGTGTAAATTTAGAGCCGGTTCCCACTACCGCGACCAGAAAGTCGCCCCATGAAGGAGCGACTTTTTAGCGAGACTTTTTAGCGTGACTTTAGCGCAAATTTAGCGTGACTTTAGCGCAACTTTTTCACTACTTTGAAGAGACTTAAATGATAGGCGACTTTCTCTGTGGGGTAATCTTTTTCTTCTTCCTGGAAAGTCTGATCACAGTCGCTTGAACGTAGATAAGGATCCGACTTAGAGGCGACTCCCATTGAAGTCTATGTGCACAAGTCGGATAGAGGTCGCCTTGAAGTAGTACAGGAACCTTTTGTCAAGTCGGAGCGACTTCAGTAGTGCATATTAAGACGGCTCTCATTCATTTACATTGAATTTGTAATGACAAGCGACTTGGGGCGACTTGAGGTCGCACAAGTCGCGTCCCAAGTCGGAGTAGTGTGAACCGGGTCTTAGAGTTGCAGTGGATTCCCTAATTAGGACATAAACAGCAAAACTCATATTCTATTGATTAGTAAAAAGGGTGAAATTTAGCTGAGATCATATAGAAACTAGATAAAGAGCATTTATCTCAAAGATGGACCTTGAGTTTCGATAAGTCACTAAGTGCTACCTGTAACTCAAACACTACTACGTGTAACTCAAATACCGTGAAATGGGGACAGATGGTTATATACAAAATGGAGTTA
>NC_138769.1:735502281-735515281 GCF_965119305.1 Pelophylax lessonae | reverse complement strand
GCAGTTTGCAGTGTGTACAGATTGTGCAACAACTATCTGTAGTGTCATGCCAATATTAAATAAATTGTGTGCTTATTGGCTAAATAATTATTCTAAAGGAAAAAAGTTTGCTTTGATGTTTCTCATAAAACGTTTGCAATTCTTTTTTTTTTTTTAAGGAGTAATTTGCATTCTTTACAGATTGTGTAATACAAACATTCTGGGCAAAAAAATGTGTGAGCACGGCAATTATTTTGCCATGTCATGCAAATTTTAAATAAAATGTGTACTTATTGGCCAAGTAATTAATATACAGAAATAACTTATTTTTTTGAATCGTTCATACTTTTTTGGCATTTTTTTTTTTTTTTTTTTTAGGGGGTAATTAGCAGCATTCACAAATTGTGCAGCATGAACGTTCTGATCAACAAAACGCGTGAGCAAGGCAACTATCCATAGTGTCTTACCAATTTTACATAGTGTGCTTTTTGGCCAAGAAAGTACCCTACAGCAAAAAAAAAAAAAAAATCCAATAGAAAAAAAAAATTAAATATAAAAAAAAAAAATAGTGTGCTTTTTGGCCAATAAATCAATCTATTGAAAAAAAATATCAATATTAAAATAAAAATAAATAACTAAATAAATATTAAATTAATAGTGTGCTTAATCTACAGAAAAAAACATCTAATAATAAACAAATAGTGTGCTTATCAGCCAAGTATTTAATCTACAGAAAAAAAAATCCAATATTAAAAAAAAATATATATTAAATTATTAGTGTGTTTTTGGCCAAGTCTTTAATCTACAGGAAAATAAAGATGTTTTATTTGTTACATACATTGCTAGTGTTGCTTTATTTATTATTATTGTTTTTTTTTTTTTCAGTGAATTTACAACATTTACAAATTGCACAACATCAATGAAGCGCCATGCCAATGTTAAATAAATTGTGTGCTCATTGGCCAAGAAATTACTCAGCAGAAGATCAGCTTTTTAGATCAATCATACAGTGTTGGTTTGTTTTGTTTTTTTTTTTTTGTTTTTTTTTGTAAATATGCAGCAGTTACAAATTGCGCAGCATGATTGTTCTGGCAGCTGTCTATATTCTATATCATCAAGCCAATGTTAAATAAATACCAGGTTTTTTTTGTCTCATACATCACTTGCAATTTTTTAAAACCACAATTAAATAAATGATACGCTTATTGGCTAAAAAAATTTGGAAACATTTTTTTTCTCATACGCCGCTGGCAATTTTTTTTTTTTTTTTGAGGCTGGTACTTTGCAGCATTTACAAATTGTGGAGCATGAACATTCTGGTAATTTACTGTAGCACAATTAAATTATTAGTGCGCTTATTGGCCAAAAATTTAGGAAACCATTTTTTTTTCTCATATGTCGCTTGGAATTTTTTTCCTCTTTTTTTGAGTTTGGTTATTTGCAGCATATGGATTTCACAGCATGATCATTCTGGTAATTATCTGTAGCGTCATACCAAAATTACATATATAGTGCGCTCGTTGGCCAAAAATAAAGAAATCACTTTTTTCTCATATGTCGCTGGCAAGTTTTTATTTTTTTATTTTTTAGGGTGGTACTTTGCAGCATTTACAAATTGCGCAGCATAAACATTCTGGCAACTATCTGTAGCGTCATACCACAGTAAAATAAATAGTGTGCTTATTGGCCAAGAAATGAAGAAACCATTTTTGTTTTTTTCTCATATGTCGCTGGCAATTATTTATTTTTATTTTTTTTGAGGTTGGTACTTTGCAGGATTTACAAATTGCGCAGCTATCCATAGCATCACACCACAATTAAATAAATACAATTATAAATAATAAAAAAAAGTATGACTTCCATATAATGTTTTATTTATTTTTTTAACAAAAAAATTTACAGCATTTACAAATTGTGATATACAAATGTCCTTGCACCTATCCATGGCATCATGCCAATGTTAAATAAATACCATTTTTTTTTTTTTTTGAGCTTGGTAATTTGCAGAATTTATGATTTGCACAGCATAAACATTCTGGCAACTATCCATTGTGTCATACCACAATTAAATAAATACATTTATAAATAATAATAAAAAAAAATAATAATAATTATGACTTCCATGTTTAATTTTTTTTTTAACAAAATTTTTTACAGTATTTACAAATTGTGCCACACAAATGTTCTAGCACCTATCCATAGCATCATGCCAATGGTAAATAAATATCATTTATTTATTATTTTTTTGAGGTTGGTAATTTGCAGCATTTATGATTTGTGCAGCATGAACGTTCGGGCAATGATCCATAGCATCATACCACAATTAAAGAAATAAAATTTAAACATAAAAAAAACTATGACTTTCGTATTTTATTTTTTTTTAACAAAGATTTTTACAGCATTTACAAATTATGCCACACAAATGTTCCAGCACCTATCCAAAGCCTTATGCCAATGTTAAATAAATACCATTTATTTATTTACTTTTTTTGAGGTTGGTAATTTGCAGCATTTAAAATTTGCGCAGCATGAATGTTCTGGCAATTATCCATAGCGTCATACCACAATTAAATAAATAATATTATAAATAATAAAAAAATAAAATGGTGACTTCCATGTTTTATTTTATTTATTTATTTTTACAGCATTTACAAATTGTGCCACACAAATGTTCTAGCACCTATCTATAGCATCATATCAATGTTAAACAAATACCATTAATGAATGAATGAATTAATTAATTTATTTATTTATTTATGTTTGAGGTTGGTCATTTGTAGCATTTACGAATTGTGCACACAAATGTTCCAGCACCTATCCAAAGCATCATTCCAATATTAAAAAAAAAAAAAAAAAAAAAAAAAAAAAACATTATTATTTATTTATTAATTATTATTTTTTTTTTTTGAGGTTTGTAATTTGCAATGTTTACAAATTGTGCAGCATGAACATTCTGGCAAATATCCATAGCGTCGTACCACAATTAAATTATTTTACAAATTGTGCCACACAAATGTTCCAGCACCTATCCATAGCATCATGCCAATGTTAAAAAAAAAAACAAAAAAAAAACATTATTATTTATTTATTTTTTGAGGTTTGTAATTTGCAGTGTTTACGAATTGTGCAGCATGAACATTCTGGCAACTATCTATAGCGTCATACCACAATTAAAAAAATACATTTATAAATTAAAAAAAAAAAGTTATGACTTCCATGTTTTATTTGATTTATTTTATTTAACAAAAAAAAATACAGCATTTACAAATTGTGCCACACAAATGTTCTCGCACCTATCTATAGCATCATGTCAATGTTAAATAAATACCATTTATTTATTTATTTATTTTTGAGGTTGGCAATTTGCAGCATTTACGAATTGCGCAGCATGAACATTCTGGCAACTATCTATAGCGTCATATCACAATTAAATTATTTTACAAATTGTGCCACACAAATGTTCCAGCACCTATCCATATCATCATTCCAATGTTAAAAAAAAAAAAAACATTATTTATTTATTTATTTATTTTTTGAGGTTTGTAATTTGCAGCGTTTATGATTTGCACAGCATGAACGTTCTGGGAACTATCCATAACGCCATACCACAATTAAATAAATAGAATTATAAATAATGATAATTTTTAAAAAAATTATGACTTTCATGTTTTATTTTATTTATTTATTCATTTTTATTTTTTTTTTTACAACATTTACAAATTGTGCCACACAAATGTTCTAGCACCTATCCATAGCATCTTGCCATTTTCTATAAATAATATTAATAATTGAAAAAAAAAAATGATGACTTCCATGTTTTATTTATTTACAGTATTTATTTATTTATTTATTTATTTTTTACAACATTTACAAGTTGTGCCACACAAATGTTCTAGCACCTATCCATAGCATCTTGCCATTTTTTATAAATAATAATAATTTAAAAAAAAATGATGACTTCCATGTTTTATTTATTTACAGTATTTATTTTTTTTATTTATTTTTTTTTACAACATTTACAAGTTGTGCCACACACATGTTCTAGCACCTATCCATAGCATCTTGACATTTTTTGTATAAATAATAATAATAATAATTTTAAAAAAAATGATGACTTCCATGTTTTATTTTATTTATTTATTTTTATTTATTTATTTTTTTTACAACATTTACAAGTTGTGCCACACAAATGTTCTAGCACCTATCCATAGCATCTTGCCATTTTTTATAGATAATAATAATAATAATTTAAAGGAAATAAATCGTCTATGATTTGCCACATATTGTGTCTAGTATCCTCCATCCCTGTAATTATACATAAGAAATAAAAGCAAGAGTGTGGGACTTTAAATGAGGTTGACTAGACAAGGAAATTTATTACAAAAATACAGAAACATATGAAGATATAGTTACAGAGACACACACAGAGATATAACAACCAGTCATGGTACAATATTGGTACAAATAAATACAAAAAAATATATTATATAATACAATATTCCTCGGATCATATGCGGATCTCTCTGAAGTAAATAGGTACAATAAAACCTCACACAGAGATCATGAGGTTTTATTGTACCTATTTACTTCAGAGAGATCCGCATATGATCCGAGGTATATTGTATTATATAATATATTTTTTTGTATTTATTTGTACCAATATTGTACCATGACTGGTTGTTATATCTCTGTGTGTGTCTCTGTAACTATATCTTCATATGTTTCTGTATTTTTGTAATAAATTTCCTTGTCTAGTCAACCTCATTTAAAGTCCCACACTCTTGCAATAATAATTTAAAGAAAAATGATGACTTCCATGTTTTATTTTATTTATTTATTTATTTTTTATTTTTTTTTTTTTTACAAGTTGTGCCACACAAATGTTCTAGCACCTATCCATAGCATCTTGACATTTTTTATAAATAATAATAATAATAATTAAAAAAAAATGATGACTTCCATGTTTTATTTTATTTATTTATTTTTTTTATTTATTTTTTTTTACAACATTTACAAGTTGTGCCACACAAATGTTCTAGCACCTATCCATAGCATCTTGCCATTTTTTTATAAATAATAATAATTAAAAAAAAATGATGACTTCCATGTTTTATTTTTTTTATTTACAGTATTTATTTATTTATGTATTTTTTTTACAACATTTACAAGTTGTGACACACAAATGTTCTAGCACCTATCCATAGCATCTTGCCATTTTTTATAAATTATAATAATAATAATAATAATAATTTAAAAAAAATGATGACTTCCATGTTTTATTTTATTTATTTATTTATTTTTTTTTTTATTTATTTTTTTTTTACAACATTTACAAGTTGTGCCACACAAATGTTCTAGCACCTATCCATAGCATCTTGCCATTTTTTATAAATAATATTAATTTTAAAAAAATTATGACTTCCATGTTTTATTTTATTTATTTACAGTATTTATTTATTTATTTATTTATTTATTTTTACAACATTTACAAGTTGTGCCACACAAATGTTCTAGCACCTATCCATAGCATCATGCCATTTTTTATTTATTTATTTATTTTTTTAGATTGGTAATTTGCAGCATTTACAAACTGTGCATGAACATTCTGGAAACTATCCATAGCGCCATACCACTATTAAATAAATAGAAGTATAAATAATAATAATAAATAAATAAATATTTATTTATTTATTTTTTAAACAAAAAAAAAAACTTTCAGCATTTACAAATTGTGCCACACAGATGTCCTAAATAGAATTATAAATAATAATAATTAAAAAAAAATGATGACTTCCATGTTTGATTTTATTTATTTATTTATTTCTATTTTTGTTACAACATTTACAAATTGTGCCACACAAATGTTCTAGCACCTATCCATAGCATCATCTAGCACCTATCCATTATTTTATTTATTTACAGTATTTATTTATTTTTATTTTTTTTTTACAACATTTACAAGTTGTGCCACACAAATGTTCTAGCACCTATCCATAGCATCTTGCCATTTTTTATAAATAATAATAATAATAATTTAAAAAAAAATGATGACTTCCATGTTTTATTTTATTTATTCACAGTATTTATTATTATTTTTTTTTTTTTACAACATTTACAAGTTGTGCCACACAAATGTTCTAGCACCTATCCATTGCATCTTGCCATTTTTTATAAATAATAATAATAATAATTTAAAAAAAAACTTCCATGTTTTATTTTATTTATTTATTTATTTTTACAACATTTACAAGTTGTGCCACACAAATGTTCTAGCACCTATCCATAGCATCTTGCCATTTTTTATAAATAATAATAATAATAATTAAAAAAAAAATGATGACTTCCATGTTTTATTTTATTTATTTACAGTATTTATTTATTTATTTTTTACAACATTTACAAATTGTGCCACACAAATGTTCTAGCACCTATCCATAGCATCTTGACATTTTTTATAAATAATAATAATTTTAAAAAAATGATGACTTCCATGTTTTATTTATTTATTTATTTATTTCTTATTTTTTTTTTTTTTACAACATTTACAAGTTGTGCCACACAAATGTTCTAGCACCTACCCATAGCATCATGCCATTTTTTTTTTTCAGATTGGTAATTTGCAGCGTTTATGATTTGCGCAGCATGAACGTTCTGGAAACTATCCATAGCGCTATACCACAATTAAATAAATAGAATTATAAATAATAATAATTTTAAAAAAATGATTACTTCCATGTTTTATTGTATTTATTTATTTATTTTTTACAACATTTACAAATTGTGCCACACAAATGTTCTAGCAACTATCCATAGCGTCATGCCACTATTAAATAAATATAATTATAAATAATAATAATAATTAAAAAAAAAAAGATGACTTCCATGTTTTATTTTATTTTATGTTTTTTACAACATTTACAAGTTGTACCACACAAATGTCCTTGCACCTATCCATAGCATCATGCCAATGTTAAATAAATATCTTTTTTTTTAAAGTTGGTCATTTGTAGTGTTTATGATTTGCGCAGCATGAACGTTCTGGAAACTATCCATAGCGTCATACCACAATTAAATAAATAGAAATAGAAATAATAATAATAATTTTAAAAAAAATGATGACTTCCATGTTTTATTTTATTTATTTACAGTATTTATTTATTTATTTATTTTTTACAACATTTACAAATTGTGCCACACAAATGTTCTAGCACCTATCCATAGCATCTTGCCATTTTTTATAAATAATAATAATAATAATTTAAAAAAAAAAGATGACTTCCATGTTTTATTTTATTTATTTACAGTATTTATTTATTTTTTACAACATTTACAAATTGTGCCACACAAATGTTCTAGCACCTATCCATAGCATCAAGCCATTTTTTATTTATTTATTTATTTATTTTTTTTTAGATTGGTAATTTGCAGCATTTACAAACTGTGCATGAACGTTCTGGAAACTATCCATAGCGCCATACCACTATTAAATAAATAGAAGTATAAATAATAATAATAAATAAATAAATATTTATTTATTTATTTATTTTTTAAACAAAAAAAAAAACTTTCAGCATTTACAAATTGTGCCACACAGATGTCCTAAATAGAATTATAAATAATAATAATAATTAAAAAAAAAATTATGACTTCCATGTTTGATTGTATTTATTTATTTATTTCTATTTTTGTTACAACATTTACAAATTGTGCCACACAAATGTTCTAGCACCTATCCATAGCATCATCTAGCACCTATCCATTATTTTATTTATTTACAGTATTTATTTATTTTATTTTTTTTTATTTTTTTACAACATTTACAAGTTGTGCCACACAAATGTTCTAGCACCTATCCATAGCATCTTGCCATTTTTTATAAATAAAAATAATAATAATTTAAAAAAAAATGATGACTTCCATGTTTTATTTTATTTATTTACAGTATTTATTATTATTTTTTTTTTTACAACATTTACAAGTTGTGCCACACAAATGTTCTAGCACCTATCCATAGCATCTTGCCATTTTTTATAAATAATAATAATAATAATTAAAAAAAAATGATGACTTCCATGTTTTATTTTATTTATTATCGTATTTATTTATTTTATTTTTTTTTTTACAACATTTACAAGTTGTGCCACACAAATGTTCTAGCACCTATCCATAGCATCTTGCCATTTTTTATAAATAATAATAATAATAATTTAAAAAAAAATGATGACTTCCATGTTTTATTTTATTTATTTACAGTATTAATTTATTTATTTATTTATTTATTTTTACAACATTTACAAATTGTGCCACACAAATGTTCTAGCACCCATCCATAGCATCATGCCATTTTTTTTTTTTTAGATTGGTAATTTGCAGCGTTTATGATTTGCGCAGCATGAACGTTCTGGAAACTATCCATAGCGCTATACCACAATTAAATAAATAGAATTATAAATAATAATAATAATTTTTAAAAAAATGATGACTTCCATGTTTTATTTTATTTATTTACAGTATTTATTTATTTATCTATTTTTTACAACATTTACAAATTGTGCCACACAAATGTTCTAGCACCTATCCATAGCATCTTGCCATTTTTTATAAATAATAATAATAATAATTTAAAAAAAAAAAGATGACTTCCATGTTTTATTTTATTTATTTACAGTATTTATTTATTTTTTACAACATTTACAAATTGTGCCACACAAATGTTCTAGCACCTATCCATAGCATCAAGCCATTTTTTATTTATTTATTTATTTATTTTTTTTAGATTGGTAATTTGCAGCATTTACAAACTGTGCATGAACGTTCTGGAAACTATCCATAGCGCCATACCACTATTAAATAAATAGAAGTATAAATAATAATAATAAATAAATAAATATTTATTTATTTATTTATTTTTTAAACAAAAAAAAAAACTTTCAGCATTTACAAATTGTGCCACACAGATGTCCTAAATAGAATTATAAATAATAATAATAATTAAAAAAAAATTATGACTTCCATGTTTGATTGTATTTATTTATTTATTTCTATTTTTGTTACAACATTTACAAATTGTGCCACACAAATGTTCTAGCACCTATCCATAGCATCATCTAGCACCTATCCATTATTTTATTTATTTACAGTATTTATTTATTTTATTTTTTTTTTTTTTACAACATTTACAAGTTGTGCCACACAAATGTTCTAGCACCTATCCATAGCATCTTGCCATTTTTTAAAAATAATAATAATAATTTAAAAAAATGATGACTTCCATGTTTTATTTTATTTATTTACAGTATTTATTTATTTTATTTTTTTTACAACATTTACAAATTGTGCCACACAAATGTTCTAGCACCTATCCATAGCATCTTGACATTTTTTATAAATAATAATAATTTTAAAAAAATGATGACTTCCATGTTTTATTTATTTATTTATTTTTTATTTATTTTTTTTTACAACATTTACAAGTTGTGCCACACAAATGTTCTAGCACCTATCCATAGCATCTTGCCATTTTTTATAAATAATAATAATAATAATTTTAAAAAAAAATGATGACTTCCATGTTTTATTTTATTTATTTACAGTATTTATTTATTTTTTTTTACAACATTTACAAATTGTGCCACACAAATGTTCTAGCACCTATCCATAGCATCATGCCATTTTTTTTTTTTTTTTTTTTTTTAGATTGGTAATTTGCAGCGTTTATGATTTGCGCAGCATGAACGTTCTGGAAACTATCCATAGCGCTATACCACAATTAAATAAATAGAATTATAAATAATAATAATAATTTAAAAAAAAATGATGACTTCCATGTTTTATTTTATTTATTTACAGTATTTATTTATTTATTTATTTTTTACAACATTTACAAATTGTGCCACACAAATGTTCTAGCACCTATCCATAGCATCATGCCATTTTTTTTCTTTTAAGATTGGTCATTTGCAGCGTTTATGATTTGCGCAGCATGAACGTTCTGGAAACTATCCATAGCGCTATACCACAATTAAATAAATAGAATTATAAATATTAATAATAATAATTTTTTAAAAAATTATGACTTCCATGTTTTATTTTATTTATTTACAGTATTTATTTATTTATTTATTTATTTTTACAACATTTACAAATTGTGCCACACAAATTTTCTAGCACCTATCCATAGCATCATGCCATTTTTTATTTTTTTTTTTTATTTTTTTTTTTAGATTGGTAATTTGCAGCATTTACAAATTGTGCAAAAAAAAAAAAATAAATATGCACACACAAGGCTGTCCCTTTAAAAGGCGGAGAGCTGCAGCTTCTGTGATGCAATTGTAAACACTATGAGAAGGAACTTGTATAGCCAGTTTACCCAGAGTTCTTTGGGAAGGAGCTAGAGAGAGAGAGGAGAGGAGAGTGAGTGAGAGAGACAAGCAGCAAGCAGCACTAAAGATGAGCTCCTGAAAACTTTTACCTTTTATACCTTGCAATGGGCAAAATTGCAAAGACAAACCTAGGAAATCTGAAACTACATGCAAGACAGAGATGAACAAGAAGAAATTAATTGAATGGATTTTAACGGAAAAAAGAGAATAAAGACAAAAGTGCAAAAAACTCCAAGACCAGACGAGTATCCAGCATCAGAGAGCATCAAAGGCTGAGGATTCAAGCAAACAGAAACACAAGGTAGGACTATTACTAGAACACCAACAACAAACAAATATAAAGAAATTATACATATATTTTTTAAGCAAATCTCTGTACTTAAAATGGAACAGAACAAAGAAATTACCCTGAACACAGACTCCCCTACACAAGCCAAAGTCATCAGGGGTCTGACTTTTCGGAGATTGTTTATACAGAGAAAGGAATGAGCAAACCAACAAAGAAAGCCATAAAAGAGGAACTACTCAAGCAAAACACAGAGACTCTGTTTGCTGACTTTTCCAATAGTGAACATGGCAGAAAGATAACAAATTTGATTTTCCATACTGAGTACACTGAAGCCTGGCATACAGCTTTCTGTAAATTTTACAATATTATTACAAAAGGAGGTATCTGCAAGGGCCGGCAGATCAAGGTCAGGGATGACGAGGAGGACGATTGCGCTGTACTCACCTTGAATATATATCACAATGGCACCATCATGGCGCAAGGCACAGAGGAAAGATTAGAAGAGCTTAAACAGGTCTTCCCACAAATTAAAGATCAGGCCAAGGTCTATATGGATCTAAAATTTCCTGTCAAAAATCATGAGGAACAGATACAAAAAGACACTATGTCCAGAGACATGCCTGATGTCCCCTCACCCACTGTACTCAGAGATTGCTTATCTCAACTTGAGAGAGACTTTATACAATTCAAAGAACAGCTTCAAAGACAGTCAAGTGACAAAAATGATAATTACCAGCTGAGAGAAGAGCTGAAAACACTGAAATCTGAACACGAATCTATCCTAGAAGAAATCCGATCTACAATTCAACAGATACAGCAAGAAAACACACAACTGAAGGAAGAGGTAATGACACTTAAATCACAAATGATAATTAACAACCATGAAAGAGAATCAAAGGCTATGGTCTGTACAGACAAAGTACCCATCAGCAAACAACAAACTAGTGGAACTCATCAACTCCCAAAAATTAACACTACAAAGCCCAACAATAGCCAAGACGACTCTAATAATCCAGAAACCACAAACAATCCATCATCAAACCACAGGAACAGGCAACAAACTCCTGAAATTGTTTTAATAATAGACTCAAATGGGAAATACCTTAACACTAAACGGCTCTTCCCAGGAACAAGAGTCTCCAAAATTCACTGTTCAACAATTGAACAGGCAACAGGAGTCATCAACGACCCATATTTCACCAACCCCAAACATATCATCATACACACAGGAACAAACAACATTCAAGAACAGCAGGAAGTTATCGTGGACAAATTATTACAACTAACAGAGACTGCACAACAAAAATTTCCACAGTCCAAAGTAATCCTGTCCTCCCTTCTTCCAAGAAGGGATATATCAAATGACATAACCCAGCAAATCAACACAGAGCTGGCAGACAAAACCAGGTCAAAACCTTCGATTCACTTGGCACAACACCCTTTTATAATGCCCCAACACCTCTATGACAACAAACATCTGAACAAACAAGGGGTCAGTCTCCTGGCGAGAGAATTCAAAGACATTGTTCTTGGGAGATTTCACTACCCTGAACCTGGCACAAAACATTCTCAGACAGAAACAATCACAAGACCTCAAGCCCCACCACTAACCCAATACAACACACTAAAGGGAAAAACAGGGCCACAAAGATTGCAAGAATGGAGGAAACCACCTGCCCCAGGACTAAAAAGCAGGGAAATGGAGGAGGAGGAGATAAGATCCATCCTCCTCAGCACATTATGCGATATACTAATGAGCTCAAAAAGCACAAAAGACAGAGACAACCACCCAAAACCCAGTTTGCCACTGGAAATTTACCCTTCGCAAGGTATATAAACTACAAAATGTCATCTTTAGTAATTAGTAGCTGGAACATTCAGGGTCTGAACACTTCAGCCTTCGGATCCAAAGTAAACGATCCAGACTTCACACAAAGACTACATGAGACAGACATACAAATCCTCCTGGAAACATGGACTCGGGCACAGGACAAACCAACAGTACCTATCGGCTATAGGGAATTCTCTGTCCCCGCACAGAAGGATAAAACCATCAAACAGGGTCGCTGCTCAGGAGGAATACTAGTCTGGTACAAGGAGGAGCTACATGACAACATCAATGCAATCAAAAAAGGAGAGAGCCACATCTGGATCAGAATAAGTAGCTCCATCCTTGCCTCTCAGTCGAATATCTACTTATGTGCAGCATACATTACCCCACCAGAGTCCCCATATTTCAGACCAGATATTTATGAGGTCCTACAAGGTGAGGTAGCTCACTTCCAATCCCTGGGCCAAGTGCTCATCTTTGGAGACCTCAATGCTAGAACAGGAAGAGAAAAGGACTATA
>NC_138769.1:735422281-735497281 GCF_965119305.1 Pelophylax lessonae | reverse complement strand
TTCACGTGGTATTTGCGTAGGGGTCTTTCAAATGCAATTTTTTTGGACACAAAAAATACATTTCACTGCATCTAAAAAAAAAACTAAACAGTAAAGTTAGCCCAATCTTTTTGTATATTGTGAAAGATGATGTCACACCGAGTAAATAGATACCCAACATGTTACGGTTTTAAATTGCACACACTCGTGGAATGGCGACAAACTACGGTACATAAAAATCTCCATAGGTGACGCTTTAAACATTTTTAACGGTTAACAGTTTGTAGTTACAGAGGAGGTCTTTTTCTAGAATTATTGCTCTGGCGATCACGGTGATACCTCACATGTGTGGTTGGAACACCATTTTAATTTGCGGACGCGACTTACGTATGAGTTTTCTTCTGTGCGTGAGCTCAGGCCGACGGGGGTGCTTTAAAAAAAAAATAAAAAACTCCCTATTTATTTTATTTATTTTTTTATATTTAGCACTGGTTAATTAATAAAAATCTAATGACTTTTATTGCTGTTAAAAGCAATGTAAACATCCCTTGTGACAGTAATAGGCAGTGACAGGTACTCTTTATGGAGGGATCGGGGGTCTAAAAGACACCAAACCCCTCCCCCGCACTTCAATGTATTCAAAATGCCAAAATCTGCATTTTTGAATACTGACAGTTTTTATTTTTATTTTTTTTTAAATCGGCGCCATTAGCAGCTGAGTAACCCGTAAGTGACGTCATTACGCCTCTTCTGGGTTACTACATTGGAGACCCAATCAAAGCCGAATCCGGCTTTTTTTGGGACTCCAACCAGCCAACCGATGTTTGGACTGATTGTTCGGGTCTCCTGGTGGGATGGCAGAGCCACGGAAGGCGGCGGGAGGAGGGGGGATGTCCCCTCCCACTCTCTGGGATAATGGCCAAGCGGCTGCTGAGCCATATTGGCTGTTATCTCATGAAAGCCGACCATCGGCTCTAAAGAACGGTACCGGGGTGATGCCTGCAGCTGCAGATCATCCCTCTACAACCACTTCTCCAAGCCAATGTACAGGGACAGGTACAGATCAAGGGACAGATACAGGGACGGGGACTGGGACAGGTACAGGGACGGGTACGGGGCCAAGGACAGTTACAGATATAGGTACAGAGACAGGGACAGGAACAGGTACAGAGACAGGTACAAAGATGGGTACGGGGACAGGTATAGGGACAGGTAGAGGGACGGGTATAGGGACGGGTACAGGGACAGGGATGGGGACAGGACAGGGACAGGTACAGATACAGGGACCGGGACAGGGATGGGTACGGAGACAGGGACAGGGACAGGTACAGGGACAGGTACAGAGAAGGTTACGGATACGGGGACAGGTACAGGGGCAAGGACAGTGACAGGCAGAGGTACAGGTACAGGGAAAGGTGCAGGTACAGGGACAGGTACAGATACAGGGACGGGGACAGGTACAGGGACGAGGATGGGTACGGGGACAAGGACAGGTACAGATATAGGTACAAAGACAGGAACAGGTACAGAGACAGGTACAGATACAGGGACAGGTACAGAGACGGGTACGGGGACAGGTATAGGGACAGGTACAGGGACGGGTACATGGACAGGTACAGGGATGGGGACAGTTACAGGGATGTGGACAGGGATGGGATTGGGACAGGGACACGGACAGGTACAGATATAGGGACAGGGACGGGGATGGGTACAGAGACAGAGACAGGAACAGGTACAGAGACAGGTACAAAGACGGGTACAGGGACAGGTATAGGGACAGGTAGAGGGACGGGTATAGGGACGGGTACAGGGACAGGGATGGGGACAGGACAGGGACAGGGACAGGTACAGATACAGGGACTGGGACGGGGATGGGTACGGACACAGGGACAGGTACAGGTACAGAGAAGGTTACGGGTACGGGGACAGGTACAGGGGCAAGGACAGTGACAGGCAGAGGTACAGGTACAGGGAAAGGTGCAGGTACATGGACAGGTACAGATACAGGGACGGGGACAGGGACGAGGATGGGTACGGGGACAAGGACAGGTACAGATATAGGTACAAAGACAGGAACAGGTACAGAGACAGGTACAGATACAGGGAAAGGTACAGAGACGGGTACGGGGACAGGTATAGGGACAGGTACAGGGACGGGTACAGGGACAGGTACAGGGATGGGGACAGGTACAGGGATGTGGACAGGGATGGGATTGGTACAGGGACAGGGACAGGTACAGGTACAGATATAGGGACAGGGACGGGGATGGGTACGGAGACAGGGACAGAGACAGGTACAGGGACAGGTATAGGGACAGGTATAGGGACAGGTACAGGTACAGAGAAGGGTATGGGTACGGGGACAGGTACAGGGGCAAGGACAATGACAGGCAGAGGTACAGGGAAAGGTACAGGGACAGGGATGCATACGGGGACGGAGAAAGGCACAGGGACAGGTAAAGAGACAGGGACGGGTACGGGGATGGGGACGGGAACAGGTACAGGTACAGGTACAGATACAAGGACAGGTACAGATACAGGGACAGACATGGGGATGGGTACGGGGACAGGGACAGGTACAGGGACAGGTACAGAGACAGAGATGGGTACGGGGACAGGTATAGGGACAGGTACAGGGACAGATACAGGGACATGTACAGAGACGGGTACAGGTAAAGGAAGAGGTAAAGGGACAGGTACAGGGAAAGGTACAGGGACAAGGATAGGGACAGGCACAGGGACAGGTATGGGGACAGGGACATGTACAGGGATAGGTACAGAGACAGGGACGGGTACGGGGACAGGTACAGGGACAGGGATAGGTACAGAGACCGGTACGGGGACAGATACAGGGATAGGTACAGGGACGGGGACAGGTACAGGGACAGGGATAGGTACAGAGACAGGGATGGGGACGGGGACTAGGGATGAGCTTTGAGTTCGAGTTAAGGCTAAGTTTGACTCGAACATCGCTCGTTCGATCGTTCGTCGAATAACGAACAAATGTGCTTCTTCGCGGGAAATTTGAGTTTGCAGCGCATTATGTGATTGGCCAAAGCATGCACCCTGACTTCATGCTCTGGCCAATCAAATGATCTCTGCCATGATTGGACTAAAAGCAGGCTGCCTTTATCCAATCATGGCTCAGGGGCCAAGTACACGGCCCACACTACATAAAGGGCTGCTCGCGCAGCCGCAGTGTGTTGTGTCATTGTGCGGCGATCAGACAGGGACAGGCACGCGATTCAGGCAGGAACAGTCATTTTTTTTTTTTTATTCAGACAGTGCAGAGAGACATTTCTAGCAGTGTAGGGAGGGCGAGGTTCCTGTGTAGGTAGGGAGAGATTGATTTTTTTACTTGACACATGTTCCATGCTTGGCACATGTTCTGAATCTGGTGGTGCAGCGTTTCTTGAGCAGATACCCGGGCTCCCAAGATCTCCTGAGGCAGGCCAGGAAAGTCTGTGGCCATTTCCGCTGTTCGTTCAATGCCAGTGCTCGCTTAGCTGACATTCAACGGGAATTCAACCTGCCCACCAACCGCCTCATTTGTGACATATCCACCAGGTGGAACTCAACGTTGGCAATGCTGCAGCGGGTGCACATGCAGCAGAGGGCCATCAATGAGTACCTGTGTGAGTATGACGCAAGGACAGGGTCAGGGCAGCTTGGCTTTTTTTTGCTACTCCAGTGGCTTTGGATTAAGGATGCATGCATTGTCCTGTCACCATTTGAGGAGGCCACTCGGATGGTGAGCCGGGACAATGCATGCATCAGTGACACTATCCCGCTAATCTACCTGCTGGAGCACACGCTGCGTGGAATCATGGACAGGGCACTTGAGGCAGAGCAGCGGGAGGAAAAGGAGAGCTTCCTTTCCTCACAAGGCCCACTTTATGAAGATATCATTCCTGCAGGGCCACAAAACACACAGGAGGAAGAGGAGGAGGATTTTGGCAGCATGGATGTAGAGGAAGAGGATAGGATATGGCAGTCTTCAAGGGATAGCTTGGATTCCCCAGAAACCCCAGGAGTTGTACATGGTTGGGGAGAGGTTGTTCCTGCTGACAATGTCATCCCTAGTGACCCAGAGGACTCAGAAGCTCAAGCCTCCTCCAACTTACATTGCATGGGCTCCCTGATTCTGCAAAGCCTGCGAAAGGACCCGAGGATTCGTGCTATCAAGGAGAGGGATCGTTACTGGTTGGCAATCCTTCTTGATCCATGTTACAAGGGTAAAGTTATCAAAGAAAAGGAACTCACTGCTCAAGGTGGTATGAAAGCCTGATGACACACACCAGTGCACGCCCTGGCTCGCCTCCGTGGATATTCAATGAAGAAAAAGAATTGGCTGCACTCCAGATGAGGTCAAAATCCTGATTTATTAGCTGGACATCCCAACGTGACAATAGTGACAAGGTAGACGCGTTTCACACACTACAATGTGTGCTTAATGATTAAGCACACATTGTAGTGTATGAAACGCGTCTACCTTGTCACTATTGTCACGTTGGGATGTCCAGCTAATAAATCTGGATTTTGACCTCATCTGGAGTGCAGCCAATTCTTTTTCTTCATTGACAAGGGTAAAGTTGCAGAGCTCATCCTGCCTTCGCAGAGGGAGCAGAGGATGAAACATCTTGAGGAGGCCTTGGAAAAAAAAGTGTGTACCGCCTTTCCAGACCCTGGGAGGTCAACATTCTCCGGACGTGTTTCTGAGGCACCGTTCAGCCAAAGGAGTAGCAGTGGAGAAGGCGGCCGGCTGACCGATGCCTTTAAACAGTTCTTCTGTCCTCAGCAGCACCCAGGGCTGTTAGGTTTAAGCAACCACCGCCAGCGTCTCCATCATATGGTGCATGATTATCTAGGCGCAAGAGCAGACTTGGAGACCTTTCCAGCTGCGCATCCACTGGCTTACTGGGTCTTGAGGATGGACCACTGGCCAGAACTTGCTCAATATGCAATGGAGCTACTGGCCTGTCCTGCTTCCAGCGTACTTTCCGAACGGACGTTCAGTGCTGCTGGAGGTTTTGTGACGGACAAAAGACTGCGTCTGTCCACAGACTCTGTTGACCAGCTGCCTTTCATTAAAATGAACCAATCCTGGATCAACAAGAGCTATCAGGCCCCTGATGCTGATGTAACAGATTGAATTTGCTAGGAGTCTGCCATCCCTTCAAGACTGCTTATGCTGTCTATCCTATTCATTTTCCTTGATTCTGCTTGCTTCCAACAATGTTTTTGGTTTAGGTCATTACCAACCCCCAAGGCCTAATTTTTCTGCACTTGTATGACAGGTGCATACAATTTAAATGTCGTATGTCACTTTTAACAGAGCGGGAGAAAGGCGGGTGGCTTATGTAAACAAAGCCACCTGTCATTCTCCCCTGTGTAAAAATGGAGATCAGACGGTTCTACTATGTAGGACCGTTGATCTCTGTTTTTACACTATGTTGGGAAGCACAACATATCATAAGGACGGACATTTATGGACTGTTCTATGGAGGCTGCCTCTGAAGAAGGGTGATGTTTTTCACCCAGGGGCAAAGCGGCACATGTTGGGAAGCACAACATATCGTAAGGCCGGACATTGATGGGCTGTTCTATGAAGGCTGCCTCTGAAGAATGGTGGTGTGTGCCCTTCAGGCACAAAGCGGCATATGTTGGAGGCAACATGTAGTTTTACGTGTTCTGATATCAGATGCTTCTGGATAATTGAATCTAACTACACCTGGTCTGGAATGCAAAGTGACCAACAGGACATTCCTGGCAAGGAGTCATAAATGGGAATTCTTATTCTCACAGGATGTTCTCGCATAAACCTCCTATTGTGAGGTATGGGTGTAGAGGAGCCTCAGATAAGATCTCCTAGGCAGGTGATTCCAACATCAAAGGCCAGCGGTGAATAAAGATGAACCAGGTCAAAAACAGTAATTCGTGGACAAATGGCGCCCCTAGTGGAAGAATATAACATGCTTCCTGGAAAGATGAGATACTTCCTGTTGAGTAGGAAGGGGGGGCATCTTACGAATTGTCATTGGACAAGAAGACAGTGGGTGTTTATCTGGGTGGTGTCTGAGTGGGCTTTAAATCCAGATTGCTTGCTTCTCTCTCTTAACTCTTGGCTGCTGGCTCTTGGCTGTGGGCCATCATGGCTCTTGGGCTCCTCTCTTTCTCCTTCCTGTGTGCTTGAGACCAGCTGAAAGATATCGGACCCCGAGGACTAATATGTAACGTATTATCTGTAATTGTTTTGTCTTATATGCTCTGTAATATTCCTTTAGTGTTTTATGTTAGCATTTCTACTTTCTTTATAATAAATTAGATCCTTGTTTATTCAAGCAGTGTGTTTATTTTTATGGCTAGCATTGTTAGTATACCTTCCATTAACCTTATCAGAGCTTTGATTGACTATTATAGGAATAGACAATAGAATACAATATTTTTAATACATAGGGGAGGTACAAAACCACCCCACATTTATTTCACACTAGTAGCCATGTCCCACTACAGTTAGAAGCACGCCCCTAGGACACACTTAACCCCTCCCTGTCCAATAAAGTTAACCCCTTCCCTGCCAGTGTCATTTTTACAGTAACAGTGCATATGTATAGCACTGATTACTGCAGTAATGTCACTGGTATCCCCAAAAGTGTCAAAAATGTCAGTCAAGGGTCCGATCTGTCTGCCGCAATGTCGCAGTACCGCAAAAAAAAAATCGCAGATCGCCGCCATTACTCGTTAAAAAAAAACCACCAAAAATGACAAAAATCTTTCCCTTTGTTAGTAAACGCGATAACTTTTGCGCAAACCAATCAAAATACGCTTTTTGCGATTTTTTTTACCAAACATATGTAGCAGAAAACAAATTGGCCGAAAATGTTAAAAAATTTAGATTTTTACATTTTTTTGGGGGGGAATTTCATATAAAAAAAAGTGAAAAATATTATTATTTTTGCAAAATTTACGCTCTTTTTTTGTTCATAGCGCATGATCAAAAAATCGCACAGGTGATCAAATACCACCAAAAGAAATCTCTGTTTGTGGGGAAAAAAAGGACATGAAATTCGTTTAGGTACAGCGTCGCACGACAGCGCAATTGTCCATTAAAGTCACGCAGTAAAAAAATCGCAAAAAAAAACCCTGGTCAGGAAGGGGGTAAAATCTTCCGGGGCTTAAGTGGTTAATGTAAAAACGCATTCCATTGACTTCAATGCAAAAACGCCCCCTATTGACTGCAGTGCAAAATTGCGTCCGATTGACTTCAATGTAAAAATTGCATCCAATTGACTTCAATGGAAAAACGTCCCCTATTGACTACAATGCAAAATTGCATCTGATTGACTTCAATGCAAAATTGCATCCCATCGATTTCAATGCAAAAACGCCTCTTATTGATTGCAAAGCAAAAACGCCCCCTATTGACTGCAATGATACAATTGCTTCTGATTGACTTCAATGCAAAAAAAAACATCCTATTGACTTCAATGACAATGCAAAAAGTATCTGGTGGTGCAGCGTTTCTTGAGCAGATACCCGGGCTCCAAAGATCGTCCCCTATTGACTGCAATGCAAAATTGTGTCTGATTGACTTCAGTGCAAAAAAAGCATCCTATTGACTTCAATGCAAAAAGTCTGCAATTGACTGCAATGCAAATTCCCATCCCATTGACTTCAATGCAAAAATGTCCCCTATTGACTTCAATGCAAAATTTTGTTAGTTTGACTTCAATGCAAAAATCGCATCCAATTGACTTAAATGTAAAAACGCCCCCTATTGACTGCAATGCAAAATCGCATCCGATTGACTTCAATGCAAACTCGCATCCCATCGATTTCAATGCAAAAACACCCCCTATTAACTGCAATGCAAAATGGTGTCTGATTGACTTCAATGCAAAAGCGCCCCTTATTGACTGCAAAGCAAAAACGCCCCCTATTGACTGCAATGCAAAATTGCATCCCATTGACTTCAATGCAAAATTACTCCCATCAGAATGTTTATAATGCTCTGATAAACAGTGTCTAGTTATGAAAACAAGCAAGGATCTATAATTAAGGAGATTCTCAACTTATTTCCATAAATCAACAAAAATCCGAGATCGTTTAATGGCGCTAACCTGAAGACAAGAGGAATACAATTTTGTGCAAAAAAAATATATATTTATTAATTATAATTGAACAAAATTCAATAATATGTATCACAGAGGTAATGTGAAAAATACAATCAAAGGATATTATTATGGAGTATCAATGTAACCAAAACCCGTATCATCTGGAATGTAATTAACCCCTTCCGGACCGCCCGCCGCAGATTTACTGCGGCAGGCAGCCCCTCCTGCGCGAACCAACGTAGCTGAACGTCGGTCGTGCGCCTGCAGCTAGGGGGCGAGCGCGCGCTGCCACGCTCCCACCTGCACTCAGCAGCGGGGACTCCGATGCATGGGGGTCGGCGGCTCCGATCGCTCCCCGCTGAGAGAGAAGGACGGTCAGCTGTTGTAAACACAGCCGACCGTCCTCCTCTCTGGAATGATCACAGAGCGCCTATGATCCTTCTATATAGGATCACAGGTCTCTATGATCATTTCACAAGCCCCGCCCCCATACAGTTAGAAAACACTCCCTAGGCTTACATTTAACCCCTTGATTACCCACAGTGTTAACCCCTTCCCTGCCAGTGTCATTAGTACAGTGACAGTGCATATTTTTAGCACTGATTACTGTAGTAATGTCACTGGTCCCCCCAAAAGTGTCAAAAATATCAGTTAGGGGTCCGATCTGTCGCAGTCCTGCAAAATAAAAAAAAAAATGCAGATCGCCGCCGTTACTAGTAAGAAAAGAAACAATAAAAATAACATAAATCTTTGCCATAGTTTGTAGATGCGATAACTTTTGCGCAAACCAATCAAAATACGCTTATTGCGAATTTTTTTTTTTTTTTACCAAAAATATGTAGCAGAAAACAAATTGGCCTAAAATATTAAAAAATTTGATGCTTACATTTTTTTTTTTTTTTGGGGAATGTTATATAGCAGAATGTGAAAAATATTGTTTTTTTTGTCTTTTTTTTTTTGAATTGTCGCTCTTTGTTTATAGCGCAAAAAAATAAAAATCGCACAGGTGATCAAATACTACCAAAATAAAGCTCTATTTGTGGGGAAAAAAGGATGTCAATTTTATTTAGGTACAGCATCGCACGACCGCGCAATTGTCTGTTAACCCCCTTAGTGGTAACCCCGAGCGTGACTCGGGGTGGTTTTTTCATGCTAGGATCGGTATCCCCGAGTCACGCTCGGGGTGGATGGGCAGAGCCTGCAGCGGGGTTCCTAACCTTCTCCTGGCGATCCAGCGATGATCTCCCATTGCTGTGATCGCCGCCGAGATCCCCGCCGTGCCGTCCGTCACTCTGATGACTTCCTGGTTCCGTTCCCTGCAGCAGCAATGGTGCATGGGAGCGGAACTGGGAGGGAAATTCAAATGTTTCACAAACACAAATATCAAATATTATAAATTGTAAATTATAAATTATATTATTAATATATATTATATATATATATATATATATATATATATATATATATATATATATATATATATAATATTTATATTTTAGAATATATTTTATATTTTAGAATATATTTATTATTAATATAATATTTATATTTTAGAATATATATATATATATATATATATATATATATAATAAATTATAAATATCAAAAAATTGTAACGCTTTTGGTACGTAATTCCTGACATAATCATACCTCCAGGGAGGTTAAAGTAACGCAGTGCCGAATGACAAAAAATGGCCGGGTCATCAAGGGGGAAAATCCTTCTGGTCCAGAAGTGGTTAATAGCTTCTCTCCTGCTCAAAAAAAATATGGAAACAAAATTTGACAGATTTGACATGTGACCTCTCTCAGCCAACAGATATTCACAACTCAATGTTTTAAAAAATGCATGGACAAAAATTGTTACACCGTGCACCAAAACTGGCTAGAAGCCAAGAATATATTTGGGATAAAGATCATTTCCACTAAGTTAATTTATTTTAAGTATACATCACCACTGCACCATTTACTATAAACTGAAATCAGACCTTATACTGTATCTCACAAAAGTAAGTACACCCCTCACAATTCGGTAAATATTTTATTCTATCTTTTCATGTGACAATACTGAAGAAATGACACTTTGCTACAATGAAAAGTAGTGAGTGTACAGCTTGTATAACAGTGTAAATTTAGAGCCGGTTCCCACTACCGCGACCAGAAAGTCGCCCCATGAAGGAGCGACTTTTTAGCGAGACTTTTTAGCGTGACTTTAGCGCAAATTTAGCGTGACTTTAGCGCAACTTTTTCACTACTTTGAAGAGACTTAAATGATAGGCGACTTTCTCTGTGGGGTAATCTTTTTCTTCTTCCTGGAAAGTCTGATCACAGTCGCTTGAACGTAGATAAGGATCCGACTTAGAGGCGACTCCCATTGAAGTCTATGTGCACAAGTCGGATAGAGGTCGCCTTGAAGTAGTACAGGAACCTTTTGTCAAGTCGGAGCGACTTCAGTAGTGCATATTAAGACGGCTCTCATTCATTTACATTGAATTTGTAATGACAAGCGACTTGGGGCGACTTGAGGTCGCACAAGTCGCGTCCCAAGTCGGAGTAGTGTGAACCGGGTCTTAGAGTTGCAGTGGATTCCCTAATTAGGACATAAACAGCAAAACTCATATTCTATTGATTAGTAAAAAGGGTGAAATTTAGCTGAGATCATATAGAAACTAGATAAAGAGCATTTATCTCAAAGATGGACCTTGAGTTTCGATAAGTCACTAAGTGCTACCTGTAACTCAAACACTACTACGTGTAACTCAAATACCGTGAAATGGGGACAGATGGTTATATACAAAATGGAGTTACATATACAGTATTCCTTCATGGGCGAATGCCTTGTAAGGTCAGCGGCCATTTTCTCAGTGCTTTTCTCCATTGACTGATATTAGGCACCATTTTTTTGTGGCTCAGGGCTGGCTTTGGCCTCTAGGGGCGTGAGGATTACCTCAGCTTATCTGCAGCAGCGTGGCAGGTACAGACATTGTGGGGCAATTTTTACTGTTTTCTCTGGCTTTTTTCCTGCTAGCACTTTTTCTTCTGGTGACTTTAGCTGTGCAAAAGGGTCTCCACAAGCGGTGCAGTTTGCGGTGGGGGTCCGCCTTTTTAAAGGGCCAGCGTCACTGAATTTGCACATTGCTATTATGGAGTCCCAGGATAGCAAATTCTCCACAGACCTGGTTGGTACTTCTGAATCTCCCTCCATGGCCTCTTTTTCTGCTGCAATTGCGACTTTAGCATCCAAAGTGGATCTGCTGATGTCTGCACAAGTTTCTGAACAACAGCCTATGCCCTCTCAGTCTTCTGATTCAGAGCCTGAATTGGTTGCCACGGACAACGCCCCCCTCGAGGGGCCCCTGTCCTCTCAGTCAGATGTGGAGGAGGAGGACTCGTCCTCTGGGACAGCACGAGACCGCGCTGCGGTGGACGCACTTCTTAGCTCCATAAAGGAGACTTTAAATCTTGATGATGAGCCCCCCCCCCCCCCCTGTCGGGTAAGCGATGATGGTTGATGGTTTCCTTGGACTGCTTGCTACAGAACTGAGGAAGGAGTGGTCACTAGCTGGGGATATTGGCTGGAGGGACGGCCCCCTGGAGGTGTGTCTGTATGTATGTAAATGTTTTTTGCTATTTAATGCTGCCTAGCTTGCTCCTGCAGAGGGTGCCAATACCCAATCGTGGAGACTGTATGAGTGGGCGGAGACTGTTAGAGGACTCAGAGAAAATAATTTGACGGTAAGTTCTTACAAAAATTCTATTTTATACTTTACCAAAAACTTCAATGTCTGTTGCCTGGGATGTCACTTTGATGTCTCAGTTCCCTTAAATAGCCTGCCATCAGCTTCAAATGTCTCCAACCAGTGTCAGATCCTCCTCAGAGTACTCCTGTTCCTTCCTCTCTCTCGATCTTTCCAATTCTCTATCTATCTTTTCAATTCTCTCAACTTACATTAAACCAAAATCCTCAGGGAATGTAGGTGTGGATTTTGTTTTCCTGGTGATAACACGTCAGATGGGGCATCATTTTACCAAATACCTCTACCTCGCCATCATAAAAAGGGGGCGCTGTTGGCCTGTATTAAAGTTTGGGAAATGTCATTTAATTCCACTATTTTCTCAAAGATAACCTTCTGACCTAAGCCTTGGAGAAAAACCTAAATCTCTAGGATGTTGTCTCCCAAGCCAGCAACTTGTCAGATTACCAGCTACCTTAACCACTTGCCGTCTGCCCGCCGTTAATGTACGGCGGCAGTCTGGCGCTCCCAGGCAAAGTGCCGTACATGTACGGGGCTCGCCTGGGAGGAGCTAGGGGGCGATCGCGCGCCGCCTGAGGCGCGCTCCCGCCCCCGCTCGTTCCCTGGGGAGCCAGCGCGTGTGAACGTCGGCCACCCGATGGCTGCCGGCCACCCGAGATCTCCCGAAGGTGAACAAAGCCGTCCGTCCTTCTCCCTGAATTGATCACAGATATCATGTGTAGGGATGATCGAACTTTTCAAAAGTTCGGTTCGGCCAAAACATCCGAACTTCCCGAAAGTACGGCCCGGATTTCAGAACCCCATTGAAATCAATGGGACCCAAACTTCGGTAATCAAAAAACACCATTTTGAAGCCATAAAATCCAACAAATGCCCCTAAAAAGTGCCTAGGGTTCTGGGTCATGCCCCAGGGACTATTAATCACACAAAAAAAAGTTCTTAAAAATTGTAATTTTTGATAGAGAGCCAATTATTGAAAAAATTAAAAAAAAAAAAATAGATTTTTGATTTTGACTTTGGATTTAGTGTCTGGGGGGTCTAAAAGTGTACCTGTGAAGTTTCAGCTCTGTAGCATGTCCAGAACCAGAAAAAAAGATCATTTTTATTAGAATTAATATAGAACAGGGATATGGCTCCGCTATTTTCACACCTTGCAGGTTTAGTAGCAAGTGTTTTTTTGGGCATTTTTTGGGGTCTTTGGAGGCAGGCAAAACATCTGAACTTGTGTATAGGGGTATATATACACACATACTTATATGTATATATACACCTAGACATATATAGGTGTGATAGTAGCAGAAATCTATGCTTGCGCTAATTAAATAATTAACACCAATATGGCTCCACTCCTATCACACCTATATATGTGTAAGTGTAAAAATACATATAAGTATGTGTGTATATATACCCCTATACACAAGTTCAGATGTTTTGCCTGCCTCCAAAGACCCCCAAAAAATGCCCAAAAAATGCCTGCACCAAAAAAAACGCCCAGGTGTGTTATTGCAGGCTTTTTTTTTGGGCATTTTTTTGGGGTCTTTGGAGGCAGGCATGACATCTGAACTTCTGTATAGGGGTATATATACACACATACTTATATGTATTTATGTTGGTAATGCGGGCTGGCTCTAGGGAGGAGATATGCAATTAGCAAAATGCCTTGATGGGTGAATGTCAGTCTAAAGGAATGGATGGACATACTTAGGCAAGTTGACATGTATGCAAACCACCCTAGTATAGCAATGACCCCAGAAGGGCCTTTGGAAATTAATTGGGTCCCTTTTACCTGTAAAAGGCTGCTTGCAAGGTTTCCAGTCATAATAGCACACCAAAATTCTCCGGCTCCATCTAGAGGTCTTTTTTAAGGTTTATTACGGGTGTCAGACAAAAATGCAGAGAGGAGGGTTGAGGGTGCAGGATATCCAGGGCACACAAATCTTGGAGGACAGTTTCATGAAAAATAATAATTCACCAATAGCCGGCCCTTCAGCAGCAGGCTCAAAACTAATGCTGATGGAGAGGGCACAGCCAAGTAAATCCATGACCCTGTGAAAGCAGTCACAGTCCTTCTATAACACCTCCTGGCATTTAGCCCTCGATGAGTACCTCAGTACCTGCAGCTATAGGTGAAATGTTCTACTCACAATGTTTAGGCAGCAGCTTCTGCCAAGTTCCCCTGCAACGTTATTCCGTGATGGTTTCCTTCTCCAGCCCAGCTTCAACAGGTGCATTTCCTAAGGCCTCCAGCATATGGAACCTGCGGAGGCCTAGTAATAGTTTCTCTAAAATACACATTCCTGGGGAGAAGCCCCAGGGGAGAGAGAGTTCTCATCAGAACCTCCCAAATATTTATCTTCTCCCCAGCCACACATTCAGTTAAAACCACTCAGGGATTAGCTAAGGTCCAATAAACATTCACAACCCCAGTGATTGGTCCCCCTACACCATTGCTAGAAGCTTTTTCCAGCAGCAGACAGGAGCAATCAACCACCATGTTTAAGGAAAAAACCCCAGCAGACCTAAAAAAATAGAGAGCAGCTCAACTGCGTACAGCTCAGCTATAACACTAAATTTAGCCAAGGCTAGGGTACCCTCCAAATATCATTCCGAGGCTCCATGATTAAAAGAACTGAAACCTAATTAATGAAAGTGGTGGGCCAGGGTCAGTCAGTTTGGGGAGGAAGAGGCTAGATGATGTTGGACTTGCTCCAGCCAGGAAATAAGGGTGGGCCCTACCTGACTTGCTTCAGCTTCTAATGCACATTGTGGAGAAACTCAGTGTGCAGTGAAATCTGAGTAAGCCATTTCAGTACAGAAGAAGAACCAGTACAATTGTGCAAGACTAAAGGGAAGGCCAGAGGTAATATTTAAATAGGTAGCATTGCTTCTTAGTGTACAGTCAGCTTGCGATCCATTCCATCAGACTACTTTATCTAAAATATGATGTTTTGGGTGCAGGGCCGGATTAAGAGCATCATGGGCTTGGTGCTGAGGATTTTGAAGGGCCTTAAGGGCCGTGCCTTGGCATGCACCCAGAGGAGGAAGGGTGCAGCCATGCATGCCTAATTCAACATGGGATGCTGTCTCTGAAGCCCATAAACACATCCATGCATCGGCAACTGTCCCTCCTTGTCCAGCCTTCGTGCTGTGTGGGGAGGTTCTGAGGGAGCTGCCTGGGGAAGCGAGCATAGAAGCCAGACTTCTGTGTTTACAAGTGACAGAAGAGCGGTAACAGTGAATATGGCCAACCCGGGGCCTATATAAAGGTAGGGGCCTGGAGCTGCAGCTCCAATAGCCCCTACGTTAATCTGGCCCTGTTTGGGTGGATGTGTTGTGGATGTGTTGTAGAAGAAAGCAGACCATGGTGTTGAGCGGTGAAAATATAATCCAAGTTTATTAAAATGTATATATGTGGCATTTTAACAACAGAAAAAAAGAGATATATTGTTTATATTTCAAGGATATATTTATATCATCTATGCTAAGAAACCGATTAACATATGACACACCCTTCATTACTACCAGCCAAACCCACTTATGTCATTACTCTTGGTTCAGCATTATCAGTGACCAGCTGCTGTGTCCAGGGAAGAAGCTAATGGAGCATAAGCTGTCCTTGACCATAATTTTTTGGGGGCCACAGGTGACAGTAGGGGTCTAATAGACCTATTATATTACAAACCCAATTCCAAAAAAGTTGGGACACTGTACAAATTGTGAGTAAATAAGGAATGGAATAATTTACAAATCTCCTAAACTTATATTTTATTCACAATATAATATAGATAACATATCAAATCTTGAAAGTGAGAAATTTTAAAATCTCATGCCAAATATTGGCTCATTTTGGATTTCATGAGAGCTACACATTCCAAAAAAGTTGGGACAGGTAGCAATAAGACAAATAAATGACTCAGTGTCCATTATATCATCGTGTTGCCGTGATGAATCTTTTCACTTGAAATCATACAGGTGCTAAAGTGCTTGATTTGTGCTTTGTTCGGGGTCTCCCCCTTTGGTTATCTACTCACCGCTAGATGGTAGTTTTCAGGCATGTAAGGATAGTTTTGCCCTGCTTCTCCGCTTGATGTGTAATTATTGCTGTGAGTATTGATTCCTCCCCGATGTCCTCATGAAAAGAAAGTCATTCATGGTGAAGATCGTTTAAAAAGGGGGTGTTTATTGGAAAAACAATGGGAATATACTCACAAACATAGTACAATGTCATGCAAAAAAATGAATGAATGAAGAATGAAGTATAACTTTTTATATTTTTTACATTTTTTGGATAATTGTCACTATATGCAGATTTTGTAGATGTAAATACGTAATAGGAGCATAACTATATTGTCATTTAATATATATTATTGATCATTTTCATATAACACAATTTTTACCGAATGCATAAAAAACTTTTATTCCAGCTAGTAATCAGTGATCTTAAAACTCTACAATTTTGAATTTCATGTATATAATCATGGATTTTATGTACGTTATTTATCTTAATAATTTTGGATTGTATGTATATAATTATAGATTTAGTAGAATCGCTCATGAGCAATCGCAAGATGTGTGGGCTAGAATTAATCACCAGTTTTATAGATACAAAACCCACTAGGAGAAGGCACCACTGAGTGTCCGTAAATTGTTTTTAACAAAGTAATGTAGCGAAATCTTAAGGAATGTTTACAATCACCACTCCAATACAACATAGACCAAGAGCGGTCTGGGTTGGAAAGTGAATGTATCGGTTTACAAACCAGACACAAACCAAATACAAAGTAGGAGTGGCAATCCTAACATATTTAACACAGTGGCACGCTCTGCAAGTCAGCTACAGAGGACGATGTGTTACACATCGAAACGCGTCTAGTGATTGGTCGAGCGTATCACGTGACCTCCGGCCGGTGTAGTGGATGCTGCGGGAGCAGCCAGCCGCCGAGCCGCTCTCTTCATTCATTCATTTTTTTGCATGACATTGTACTATGTTTGTGAGTATATTCCCATTGTTTTTCCAATAAACACCCCCTTTTTAAACGATCTTCACCATGAATGACTTTCTTTTCATGAGGACATCGGGGAGGAATCAATACTCACAGCAATAATTACACATCAAGCGGAGAAGCAGGGCAAAACTATCCTTACATGCCTGAAAACTACCATCTAGCGGTGAGTAGATAACCAAAGGGGGAGACCCCGAACAAAGCACAAATCAAGCACTTTAGCACCTGTATGATTTCAAGTGAAAAGATTCATCACGGCAACACGATGATATAATGGACACTGAGTCATTTATTTATTTTCACTAATACTACAGCACTTTATGAGTTTTATGTATTGTATTATTTAATTTATATGAAGTATTTCATTATTCAATTATTTTATATGAATTTTTGATATATTTATAAACCAATTTAAGCAGCGCTGCAAATCACAGTTTTACACATTTTAAAAGAGCACCCAGCACTTTTACACTGCAGCTAGCAGCTTTTTACACATTTCACTAGTATATTGTTGCACTCAAGCACTTTTTCCATAAGCGCAGGGTCCTCTCAGTTTCACAGGTAGCAATAAGAGGCTGGAAATGTTAAATGTACATATAAGGAACAGCTAGAGGAGCAATTTGCAACTTATTAGGTCAATTGGCAACATGATTGGGTATAAAAAGAGCCTCTCAGAGTGGCAGTGTCCCTCAGAAGTCAAGATGTGCAGAGGATCACCAATTCCCCCAATTCTGCGGCGAAAAATAGTGGAGCAATATCAGAAAGGAGTTTCTCAGAGAAAAATTGCAGAGTTTGAAGTTATCATCATCTACAGTGCATAATATCATCCAAAGATTCAGAGAATCTGGAACAATCTCTGTGCGTAAGGGTCAAGGCCGGAAAACCATATTGGATGCCCGTGATCTTCGGGCCCTTAGACGGCACTGCATCACATACAGGAATGCTACTGTAATGGAAATCACAACATGGGCTCAGGAATACTTCCAGAAAACATTGTCGGTGAACACAATCCACCGTGCCATTCGCCGTTGCAAGCTAAAACTCTATAGGCCAAAAAATAAGCCAAATCTAAATATGATCCAGAAGTGCAGGCGTTTTCTCTGGGCCAAGGCTCATTTAAAATGGACTGTGGCAAAGTGGAAAACTGTTTTGTGGTCAGACAAATCAAAATTTGAGTTCTTTTTGGAAAACTGGAACGCCATGTCATCCGGACTAAAGAGGACAAGGACAACCCAAGTTGTTATCAGCGCTCAGTTCAGAAGCCTGCTTCTCTGATGGTATGGGGTTGAATGAGTGCGTGTGGCATGGGCAGCTTACACATCTGGAAAGGCACCATCAATGCTGAAAGGTATATCCAAGTTCTAGAACAACATATGCTCCCATCCAGACGTCGTGTCTTGCAGAGAAGACCTTGCATTTTCCAACATGACAATGCCAGACCACATACTGCATCAATTACAACATCATGGCTGCGTAGAAGAAGGATCCGGGTACTGAAATGGCCAGCCTGCAGTCCAGACCTTTCACCCATAGAAAAATTTGGCGCATCATAAAGAGGAAGATGCAACAAAGAAGACCTGAGACAGTTGAGCAACTAGAAGCCTGTATTAGACAAGAATGGGACAACATTCCTATTCCTAAACTTGAGCAACTTGCCTCCTTAGTCCCCAGACATTAGCAGACTGTTATAAAATGGAGAGGGGATGCCACACAGTGGTAAACATGGCCTTGTCCCAACTTTTTTGAGATGTGTTGATGCCATAAAATTTAAAATCTATTTTTTTTCCCTTAAAATGATACATTTTCTCAGTTTAAACATTTGATATGTCATCTATGTTGTATTCTGAATACAATATTGAAATTTGAAACTTCCACATCATTGCATTCTGTTTTTATTTACAATTTGTACGGTGTCCCAACTTTTTTGGAATCGGGTTTGTACCCTAAAGAGAACCTGTGATCAGCATCCCATCCGATTTCCCCCATAGAGATGCATGGGGAACTAACAGCTATGTCTCCGCACACAGCGCAGAGACACAGCTGTCATCCTCCTGCTCAGCGGGGGGATAGGCGGATCGATCCCCCGCTGAGAAAAACGGACGGAGTGTGTGAAAGGGGCCTAACTGAACAAGATGAGAATGGAAGCAGACTGATAGCCATTCAAAGATGCTCCAGTTTCTGCCTGCTCAAGTTCTGAAAAAATTCCCACCATAATAAGGTTTGTGGAAAGAGCTCTGAAAATGTGGAATAGACTCCCTCAAGGTGGTTCTGGCCAGCTCAGCAGATTGCTTTAAAAAGGGCCTGGATTCTTTCCTAAATGTACATAGTATAACTGAATACTAACCTTTATAGGTAAAAGTTGATCCAGGAAATATCCTCTTGGGGGATCAGGAAGGAATTTTTCCCTTGCTGGAGCAAATTGGATCATGCTTTATTTTTTTTCCCTTCTTCTGAATTAACTGTGTAAATATATGGAGGGAGAAGACAGTGATGATCGGATGTGGCTATAGCTATTGATAATCGTAAGAGAATCCAGCAGACGGGTAGTACCCAAGTTGATTAAAATCGATTAACTTGGTACATTTTGCCTACCCTTTAACGGTTCAAATCTCTGCCATTCCTGCTGAAACGACCAAGATTTGAAGCGTGTAAGGCTGGCCTTAGGTGTTTGAGTCACTTCCGCTGTCAGATCTGCTATATCATCAATGGTTTCACTGATTATTTGCTCCATGACTTCAGTACACTGAGTCATCTTACGCATCATTCCCCATCCCATTTATGAAGAGTTTGCTGTATAAAAAACATATCCACTCTAGAGATACTGGTTGCAGACAGCAATAGATCACTGTTGGAAGTGATCTGCTGCTGCATAGATGCCTGTGTGGGTCTGGATCTGATCTTCAACGACCAATTTCAGACCCATCAAGAGAAAATAAAGTATATTAAAACAAGGGAATGAAGCTCTCCTAAAGTAAAACGTGGACTATCACTATGAGCTTTACCATTCCGCTACATTACATAAAAGTCACACTATTGTGATCTCATTTTTATCAGTGTACTTTGTTGATTATATTTTGAAATAAAAAAATTAGGGGTGCATAAATTACCTAAATGCGGCATTAGGAAAAAATACAACAAAAAATGCTTATTTTTTTTATTTTTATTTTAATTTTTACTATTTATTCCTAATAAAAGCCAAAAGAAATGAAAATATATGTATCCGAATTCCCTGCCAAATTAAAAGCGCTATCTGTCCTGCAAAACTGAAGTATAATTCAATTTGGATTGACTATAATTTCTAAAGGAATAATGCACAGAACTGAGACATTCCCAAAAATAGAAAAAACATTTCTGGGACTCAAGGGGTTAAGTAGGATAGGGTTAAGGCCAGGGGACTAAAATAGTTAAATGCCATATTTCAATATTTATGTAATTATTGATTTTACCCACAGTTACACCTTAGGGCTAACATCATAACATTTCTAGGATCAAATTTTGTTTTTCCAAAAAAATAAAAGAGCTCTGTCCACTTAAGAGTCAATAAAGAGGGTTTAACCCCAAATTGTAGGAATATGATCAAACACTAAAGCACTTTGTAAGTTGAGATCTCTTGCAGTTTTTAGTTTGGTTTTAAAAGTAGCATTATCATTTTTCACTAATTTGTGAAATGACATGAAGCGTAAACATAAAGAGACACCCGCAACCCTTTTCTTTAATTGTGGCCTCACTGCAGCTGAAGCTTGTGAATCCTTTGGTGTTTGATTAGCACTGCATTAATCATAAAAGCTTTGTCTCATTCTGGCTTCTCTCCAGTGTGGACTCTCTGGTGTATGATAAGACCTGCCTTCTGTGAAAAAGCTTTTTCACATTCAGAACACTCATAAGGCTTCTCTCCGGTGTGAGTCCTTTGATGTCTGATAAGATCTTTATTCAGTGTAAAAGCTTTGCCACATTCAGAACACTGATATGGCTTCTCTCCCTTGTGAGCCTTCTGGTGTATAATAAAGTTTTCCTTATGTTTGAAAGCTTTATCACATTCTGAACATTGAAATGGCTTCTCTCCAGAGTGAATTACCTGGTGTCTGATAAGGCCTTGCTTACGTGAAAAATCTTTACCACACTCAGAACATTGATAAGGCTTCTCTCCAGTGTGAACCATCTTGTGACTGATAAACTCTGGCCGCATTGTAAAAGCTTTGTCACACTCAGAGCATTGATATGGCTTCTCTCCAGAGTGAAGCCTCTGGTGTCTGATAAACACCTTCTTGCAGGTAAAAGCTTTGTCACACTCAGAACACTGATATGGCTTCTCTCCAGTGTGAATCCTCTCATGTATGATAAGCAAAGACTTCACTGCAAAAGCTTTGTCGCATTCTGAACACTGAAACGGCTTCTCTCCAGTGTGGACTCTCTGGTGTATGATAAGACCTGCCTTCTGTGAAAAAGCTTTATCACATTCGGAACACTCATAAGGCTTCTCTCCGGTGTGAGTCCTTTGATGTTTGATAAGATCTTTATTCACTGTAAAAGCTTTGCCACATTCAGAACACTGATATGGCTTCTCTCCCCTGTGAGCCTTCTGGTGTACAATAAGGCTTTCCTTATGTTTAAAAGCTTTATCACATTCTGAACATTGAAATGGCTTCTCTCCAGAGTGAATTATCTGGTGTCTGATAAGGCCTTGCTTATGTGAAAAATCTTTACCACACTCAGAACATTGATAAGGCTTCTCTCCAGTGTGAACCATCTTGTGACTGATAAACTCTGGCCGCATTGTAAAAGCTTTGTCACACTCAGAGCATTGATATGGCTTCTCTCCAGAGTGAAGCCTCTGGTGTCTGATAAACACCTTCTTGCGGGTAAAAGCGTTGTCACACTCAGAACACTGATATGGCTTTTCTCCAGTGTGAATCCTCTCATGTATGATAAGCAAAGATTTCACTACAAAAGCTTTGTCACATTCTGAACACTGAAATGGCTTCTCTCCAGTGTGAAACTTCTGGTGTCTGAAAAGCTTTGACTTATGTGAAAAAGCTTTATCGCATTCAGAACAATGATATGGCTTCTCTCCAGTGTGAAGTATCTGGTGAATGGCAAGCTCTGAGTTCAATGCAAAAGTCATGTTACATACAGAACACTGATGTGGCTTCTTTCCTGTGTGAATTTTCTGATGTGTGATAAGGCTTTCAGTATGTCTAAAAGCTTTACCACATACAGAACATTGATATGGCTTCTCTCCAATGTGAATTCTCTGGTGTCTGGTAAGAGCTGGCTTCAGTGTAAAAGCTTTGCCACATTCATTACACTGATACGGCTTCTCTCCAGTGTGAATCCTCTGGTGTTGGATAAGCAGTTTCTTGATTGCAAAAGCTTTGCCACATTCAGAACACTGATACGGCTTCTCTCCAGTGTGAACCCTCTCATGTTCGATAAGCTGTTGCTTGGTTGCAAAAGCTTTGACACATTCAGAACACTGAAACAGCTTCTCTCCAGTGTGAATCTTCTGGTGTGAAATAAGTTGTGACTTAAGTTTAAAAGCTTTATCACATTCGGAACACTCATATGGCTTCTCTCCAGTGTGAATCATCCTATGTATGGTAAGACCTGATTTTGTTGTAAAAGCGTTATCACATTCAGAACATTGAAATGGCTTCTCTCCAGTGTGAACCCACTGGTGTGCAATAAGCTGTACCTTCCGTGGATAAGATTTGTCACATTTGGAGCACTGAAATGGATTCTTTCCAGTGTGAATACTCCTATGTACATTAAGGCCTTCCTTATATTTGAAAGTTTTGTCACATTCAGAACACTGATATGGCTTCTCTCCAGTGTGAACCCCCTGGTGTCTAATCAGATCTGCCTTCGTAATAAAAGCTTTGTCACATTCAGAACACTGAAATGGCTTCTCTCCAGTGTGAATCATTTTGTGTATGGTAAGTATACCATTGGTTGTAAAAGATTTGTCACATTCAGAACATGGATACAACTTCTCTCCAGTGTGGACTGTCTTGTGTGTGCGAAGATTTGACTTCATTTTAAAAGCTGTCACATTCAGAACACTGAAATGGTTTCTCTCCACTGTAAACCTTCTGGTGTCTGGGTACGTTTGCCTTTTTGGTAAAACCTTTTGTCATATTCCAAACAAGAAATAGCTTTTGAAATGATTTCTCTTATGTATAAATGGGCTGTAAAGATATGGTCAATTCCAGAACACTGGTTGTCCTCTGAAGCCTGATCGATGTTAAAGAGCATCCACCAGTGATCTGCAATAAAGACTTTCAGTTCCTTAAAACACCGATATGGCTTGTTTCCTGTGGGACTTACTTGTACTTATGAAGACCAACACTTAGTTGTACTTCTGAAGACCAACATGACAAAAAATGAATAAATAAATAAATCGATTCTTCAGTCCACCTAAACAGAAAAAAAAAAAAGTAAATTCTATATAAAAGGATAAATAGAGTTGTTTTTACTTTTAATGTTAACTGTATAGGTATCAGCGCTGCTCCATGATATGCAAATATAAAGATAAAGTGCCAAGTGCAAATGCTTATGTCTTGAATATACTGATGAAAGGTAGCTACTGTTACTAATGCCGCAAATGTGTTCTATGGATATCATTCTTCTGCAAGATGGGTGACAAAATGCTATACATAACAATGTGTGAATAAATGCATCCTATCTACAGTGCCTTGCGAAAGTATTTGGCCCCCTTGAACTTTGCGACCTTTTGCCACATTTCAGGCTTCAAACATAAAGATATAAAACTGTAATTTTTTGTGAAGAATCAACAACAAGTGGGACACAATCATGAAGTGGAACGAAATTTATTGGATATTTCAAACTTTTTTAACAAATAAAAAACTGAAAAATTGGGCGTGCAAAATTATTCAGCCTCCTTAAGTTAATACTTTGTAGCGCCACCTTTTGCTGCGATTACAGCTGTAAGTCGCTTGGGGTATGTCTCTATCAGTTTTGCACATCGAGAGACTGAAATTTTTGCCCATTCCTCTTTGCAAAACAGCTCGAGCTCAGTGAGGTTGGATGGAGAGCGTTTGTGAACAGCAGTTTTTTAGTTCTTTCCACAAATTCTCGATTGGATTTAGGTCTGGACATTGACTTGGTCATTCTAACACCTGGATATGTTTATTTGTGAACCATTCCATTGTAGATTTTGCTTTATGTTTTGGATCATTGTCTTGTTGGAAGACAAATCTCTGTCTCAGTCTCAGGTCTTTTGCAGACTCCATCAGGTTTTCTTCCAGAATGGTCCTGTATTTGGCTCCATCCATCTTCCCATTAATTTTAACCATCTTCCCTGTCCCTGCTGAAGAAAAGCAGGCCCAAACCATGATGCTGCCACCACCATGTTTGACAGTGCGCATGGTGTGTTCAGGGTGATGAGCTGTGTTGCTTTTACGCCAAACATAACATTTTGCATTGTTGCCAAAAAGTTCAATTTTGGTTTCATCTGACCAGAGCACCTTCTTCCACATGTGTGGTGTCTCTCAGGTGGCTTGTGGCAAACTTTAAACGACACTTTTTATGGATATCTTTAAGAAATGGCTTTCTTCTTGCCCTCTTCCATAAAGGCCAGATTTGTGCAGTATACGACTGATTGTTGCCCTATGGACAGAGTCCCCCACCTCAGCTGTAGATCTCTGCAGTTCATCCAGAGTGATCATGGGCCTCTTGGCTGCATCTCTGATCAGTCTTCTCCTTGTATGAGCTGAAAGTTTAGAAGGACGGCCAGGTCTTCATAGATTTGCAGTGGTCTGATACTCCTTCCATTTCAAAATTATCGCTTGCACAGAGCTCCTTGGGATGTTTAAAGCTTGGGAAATCTTTTTGTATCCAAATCCGGCTTTAAACTTCTCCACAACAGTATCTCGGACCTGCCTGGTGTGTTCCTTGTTCTTCATGATGCTCTCTGTGCTTTAAACGGACCTCTGAGACTTTCACAGTGCAGGTGCATTTATACGGAGACTTGATTACACACAGGTGGATTCTATTTATCATCATTAGTCATTTAGGTCAACATTGGATCATTCAGAGATCCTCACTGAACTTCTGGAGAGAGTTTGCTGCACTGAAAGTAAAGGGGCTGAATAATTTTGCACGCCCAATTTTTCTTTTTTTATTTGTTAACAAAGTTTGAAATATCCAATAAATTTCATTCCACTTCATGATTGTGTCCCACTTGTTGTTGATTCTTCACAAAAAATTTCAGTTTTATATCTTTATGTTTGAAGCCTGAAATGTGGCAAAAGGTCGCAAAGTTCAAGGGGGCCGAATACTTTGGCAAGGCACTGTAAATAAATCACATATAACCAAATAAAAGTGCCAATTGAAAAAAATTCCTAATGATCCCAAGTTGATAGCTATGCAAAAATATCAGGTTGATAAATTCATCAAAAGTGCCAGTGCTTGGAATCTGAATAGTGGTGAGACACTCTGTGCTCCCCTCTTGTGTCCCCACTCACTGGAACGATGGAAAAGACAGTCATCTAATGCTATGTAAGCATTTAAGAAGATGGTCTATGGTTCCTATATTTCTTCTTGATAAGACTGGATATAAATTTTAATCGATTACCGTTATTAGTCATTATCCATATGGCTTCCAATGGAAGATATTCATAAAATAGAAAAAAAAAACTCAGTGTGAAATCGTAAGCTTTATTAAAATAATAAAATCAATGCACTTACAAGTGAAAATGGAAAAGATCAGCTTCTAAAATCTCATGGTGAGCACCGCCTCGGCGTGCGTTCCAACCACCGGAAGTGACGTCAGATGTTAGTTCCCCGCTTTACGCGTTTCACCCCTCCCACTGGGCATCATCAGAATCTCGGGTATCCTATGTGTTTAAGAGAGTGTGGGGTTGGTGCTCCTCTGTGTATCTGTATAAATAATATCTATGAATAAAAGGTATGCTATTGCTAGTAGCTAAAGTGCCATGTGCATGGATGTATGTCTCTGGGATAAAAAATACCAATAAATAAATGGAGGGTTTGTGGTTCCAGGTGGATGTGTGTGCATAAATCTAGAAATCCATACAATAAAATACAAATTTTTTACATTGGGTACATTACATCAAAGGTGCCGTGAATAGTAATTTCATAGAATAAAAGTGCTGTGTGCCATTCAATGATAAAAAATCTGTGATGAACCTGTGTTTCTCTGCCACCACTAGAGGGAGTTGTGCGCAGCTGAATGGATTGTGCTGTGATAAAATAGATGCTACTTAAAAAAAATATATATTAAAAAACTATATAAACTATAAGTGCCTCAAAAAATACAGTGCCAACAATGCAGGGTGGTAATACATGTGATAGCAATGAAAATATTATATAAAAAGTCCATAAAGGTATTCTAGTGCTTTATAAAATCCATGGCTGTGTTGTAACTTTCCTCAAATATAGGTGCAAGAAAACAATGTGGGGCTCCTCAGAGTGCCCGATAGACAGCAATGGGTGAAATGGCTTGTGCCTTCCTTTTTTCTTAGTGCTCGGTGGGTTCACACGTGCTCCCCCCCTTTGTGAATACACTCACCGGAGCTCCTTACCCCTGCAGGGGTATATAGCCTATAGTACAGCTATACATAGTATATGTATAGCTACCCCATACATCCATGCACATGGCACTTTAGCTACTAGTGATAGCATACCTTCTATTTATAGATATTATTTATACCAGGCATGTCCAACCTGCGGCCCGAGGGCCGCATGCGGCCCGAAACCTCAGGCAATGCGGCCCACTGCCCCCTGACAATTTCTTTTTTTGCTGGGGAGAAAGGAAGTCAGGTCGGGGGCACGGCCACAGCAGCTTCCAACTAACGGTAGGCAGAGGCTGCCTCAGAGGGGGCAGGGGAGCATGTGCAGTGTTTCTGATTCCTGCCACCATGACCACTTCGAATCACTGAAGTGGTGATAGTGGTTATTGTTCCTTTATTATCGCTCAGAAGAAGTAAACCTCTGTATACTGATTCCATTTCATTTGATCATCTTCTAGTTGTGTTAAATTAGTGTGGGGGGAGCGGCGGCGCGGGAAGGGCGCAGTGGCATTTTATTACTTATATACCTTAACTATAGTATATATTTTATATGCGGCCCGAGAAAATTTCTATTCACTCAATGTGGCCCAGAGAAGACAAAAGGTTGGACACCTATGATTTATACAGATACACAGAGGAGCGCCAAGCCCACACTCTCTTAAACTTATTGGATTTCCCAAAGGAAATATAGGGTAGGCTGCATACTCAGGATTTTTCATACATACCTCTTCCTCCTTTATTGGATATTCCATTTTCTCCATATATAGCAAGCCTTTTTATAAGACAACCAATACACATTTTCTCGTGCGCGGGATAATATTTTAAACGATTTCATATCCTATGTGTGTCTGACTTTCATATTCAAGACTCCTACTACTACACCCAATACGTCATCCTACACCCTATCATTATGATGGAGTTATATCCACCAGAAGTGCTGCAGACTCCATCTTGGTACTCTAGTCTATATATGTAAATGTTCTATTTGTATCCAGAAGGCTAATTAATAACTTAATGTGATGCAAATATGAAATTATTCTACTATGTATGGTTATGGTAGATATATGAAACACTTGTACTATATATGGGGCACAAGTTATATCTTCACCGGAAATGTTACGATCACCATGGTGAATGTACACTAATAAATAATCAAAGTCCTTCCCTCATTCCAGTCTATGAATGGGGGAATGTCTAAATGTCCAAATATATGTACCAGATTACAAAATCTCTTTCTACATCACAACTCCCCAAGAAATACAGTGCCTTGCGAAAGTATTCGCCCCCCTTGAACTTTGCGACCTTTTGCCACATTTCAGGCTTCAAACATAAAGATATAAAACTGTAATTTTTTGTGAAGAATCAACAAGTTGGACACAATCATGAAGTGGAACGAAATTTATTGGATATTTCAAACTTTTTTAACAAATAAAAAACTGAAAAATTGGGCGTGCAAAATTATTCAGCCCCCTTAAGTTAATACTTTGTAGCGCCACCTTTTGCTGCGATTACAGATGTAAGTCGCTTGGGGTATGTCTCTATCAGTTTTGCACATCGAGAGACTGAAATTTTTGCCCATTCCTCCTTGCAAAACAGCTTGAGCTCAGTGAGGTTGGATGGAGAGCGTTTGTGAACAGCAGTTTTCAGTTCTTTCCACAGATACTCGATTGGATTCAGGTCTGGACTTTGACTTGGCCATTCTAACACCTGGATATGTTTATTTGTGAACCATTCCATTGTAGATTTTGCTTTATGTATTGGATCATTGTCTTGTTGGAAGACAAATCTCCGTCCCAGTCTCAGGTCTTTTGCAGACTCCATCAGGTTTTCTTCCAGAATGGTCCTGTATTTGGCTCCATCCATCTTCCCATCAATTTTAACCATCTTCCCTGTCCCTGCTGAAGAAAAGTAGGCCCAATTCATAATGTTGCCACCACCATGTTTGACAGTGGGGATGGTGTGTTCAGGGTGATGAGCTGTGTTGCTTTTATGCCAAACATAACGTTTTGCATTGTTGCCAAAAAGTTCGATTTTGGTTTCATCTGACCAGAGCCCCTTCTTCCACATGTTTGGTGTCTCCCAGGTGGCTTGTGGCAAACTTTAGATGACACTTTTTATGGATATCTTTAAGAAATGGCTTTCTTCTTGCCACTCTTCCATAAAGGCCAGATTTGTGCAGTATACGACTGATTGTTGTCCTATGGACAGAGTCTCCCACCTCAGCTGTAGATCTCTGCAGTTCATCCAGAGTGATCATGGGCCTCTTGGCTGCATCTCTGATCAGTCTTCTCCTTGTATGAGCTGAAAATTTAGAGGGACGGCCAGGTCTTCGTAGATTGGCAGTGGTCTGATACTCCTTCCATTTCAATATTATCGCTTGCACAGTGCTCCTTGGGATGTTTAAAGCTTGGGAAATCTTTTTGTATCCAAATCCGGCTTTAAACTTCTCCACAACAGTATCTCGGACCTGCCTGGTGTGTTCCTTGTTCTTCATGATGCTCTCTGCGCTTTAAACGGACCTCTGAGACTATCACAGTGCAGGTGCATTTATACGGAGACTTGATTACACACAGGTGGATTCTATTTATCATCATTAGTCATTTAGGTCAACATTGGATCATTCAGAGATCCTCACTGAACTTCTGGAGAGAGTTTGCTGCACTGAAAGTAAAGGGGCTGAATAATTTTGCAAGCCCAATTTTTCTGTTTTTTATTTGTTAACAAAGTTTGAAATATCCAATAAATTTCGTTCCACTTCATGATTGTGTCCCACTTGTTGATTCTTCACAAAAAATTACAGTTTTATATCTTTATGTTTGAAGCCTGAAATGTGGCAAAAGGTTGCAAAGTTCAAGGGGGCCGAATACTTTCGCAAGGCACTGTACATGATGTTGACAATGTTGGATAACTAAAAATAAATGTATAAAATCATGTTATAATAAATGTAATCAAAATATCTAAAAATATCTAAACGTATGTACCAAATGAATAAATATTCCATAAACCCTTTTAACCACTTGCCGACCGCCGCACGACTATCTACGGCGGCGGTCAGCCCCTCACAGGCAAAGTGACGTAGGTCTACGTCGCTCGCCTGTGAGGGTTTAGGGAGCGAGCGCGCGCCGCCGGAGGCGCGCTCCCGCTCCCGCGTGGTCACGGACCCCCCCGCGCGTGTGACCGGCGGACCCGATCGCCGCCGGCCACTCTGCGATCGGCGGGGGAGAGGGAGAAAGTCAGGCAGCTTGTGTAAACAAGCTGCCTGTCATTCTCCTCTCTGTATGAGAGCTGATCACATGGATCTACTATGTAGATCCATTGATCACTCTGCATACAGTTGAAGCCACAGCCAATCACAGTTAGAATCACGCCCCTAGGGACACACACAGCCCCTCCCTCTCAAATAAAGTTAACCCCTTCACTACCAGTGTATTTTTACAGTAACAGTGCATATATATAGCACTGATTACTGTAGAAATGTCACTGGTAACCCCAAAAGTGTCAAAAATGTCAGTCAAGGGTCCGATCTTTCCGCCGCAATGTCGCAGTACCGCAAAAAAAATCGCAGATCGCCGCCATTACGCGTTAAAAAAAAAAACAACAAAAATGACAAAAATCTTTCCCTTTGTTAGTAAACGCAATAACTTTTGCGCAAACCAATCAAAATACGCTTTTTGCAATTTTTTTTACCAAACATAGGTAGCATAAAACAAATTGGCCGAAAATATTAAAAAATTTTGATTTTTACATTTTTTTTTGGGGGAATTTCATATAAAAAAAAGGGAAAAATATTGCTATTTTTGCAAAATTTACGCTCTTTTTTTGTTTATAGCGCGTGATCAAAAAATCGCACAGGTGATCAAATACCGCCAAAAGAAAGCTCTGTTTGTGGGAAAAAAAGGACGCCAAATTCGTTTAGGTACAGCGTCGCACGACCGCGCAATTGTCCGTTAAAGTCACGCAGTGCCGAATCGCAAAATAACCTCTGGTCGTTTAGCAGCCAAATCCTCCGGGGCTTAAGTGGTTAAACACTAATAGTCCATAGTTAATAAATCTTAAAATTAAAGCGGAGTTCCAGCCATTTCACTCACCTGTCGCACGGTCCAGCGATGCGGCCGCCCGAAGCCTCGATCCTCTCCCTCGGCGCCGGCATCACTGCTGTGGGCACCCGGCTGTGACAGTTTGCGGCTTCACAGCCGGGTACCCACTGCGCATGCGCGAGTCGCGCTGCGCGTCTTGATTGGCCGTCAATCTTCTGGGACCTCTGACATGTCCCAGAAGATTGCAGGGAGGGAGGGGGAGAGGAGAACTTCCGCTCAGGGCGCCGCGGCGCTCCGAGCGGAAGTGGGAGCGGGTACCTGTCAAAAGTAGGTACCCGCTCCCCCCCACAAAAAAATGACATGCCAAATGTGGCATGTCAGGGGGTTAGAATACCTAAAGCGGAAGTTCCACTTTTGGGTGGAACTCCGCTTTAAGTAAATTAGAGTTGAATGTATCATCTTATATTACCAATCAATATCACTACTCCTCACTCAATGCATGATGTTAACAATAGTATTATAATAAATACATAGAAAATATAACGTTATAATAAATACATGTATAAAAATCATCTAACATTTTAATAATGGAAACATTGATTAAAAATCATTAATAAAAAACAGTTGATATCAAGTCCTGCATTCAATCCTACAGGTGTCCTACTCTGAAGTTGGTAGATCCACTTAGTCTCATTTTGGGAAACTGCCCTTTTCATATTAGTGCCCCTCCAATGTCTTTCTATTCTGTCTATTCTACAAAAGGATAATTTACTGGGGTCCTTATTATGATACAATCTGAAATGGTTGGACAAACTGTGTTGGCAAAATACCTTTTTAATATTGTTTACGTGTTCTCGTAGCCTTACTCTGAGTTCCCTAGTAGTCCTTCCTACGTACTGTAGTCCACACTCAGATATGTGACGTGAGTGCTATTGCACGTGATAAATTTAGAAATTTCATAGATATGTGAGGTCATTTTGAATTTAAAATGGGTTCTTTTTTTTTTTTTTTGCTCTCTTTTTTTACATGTTTTACAAGTTTTTTCCACATCTGAATAATCCTACCTAGTCAAAAAAGGTGACCATTTTTTTTTGGGAGGATCTGGGATACTTTTGACTATTTTGTCCCTAAGTGTTGGTGGGCGCCTGTATATAAATTTTGGTCTTCTTGGTAGAATTTTTTTGAAAATGTGATCTCTCAGTAATATGGGCCAATGTGTTTTTAAAACCTTTTCTCGTTTTCAATAATTTTATTGAGTATTTTGACATAAACATCAGAACAATGACAGTTAGTATCTGTTAGGGGCAAAGCCCATACTGCGACAAACTGTAACAGGCCCCGAGGCAAACCTTAAACCAACAGTATTTACCCCACATAACAATTCAATTGGGGTCGATAAAACTGGCTACAAAAGCGTAATCCCCTGAGTAGGTTAAAAGTGCTAGGGTACATAACAACGTGCCCCCTTAGGGTAGCCCCCTACTAGACAGAAGAGTACTGAAAAGGCAAAGAAGGAAGGTGAAAAGAAAGGAAACGCAAGAAAAGAAAAGGAGGAAGAAGCAATAGAGTGGAGAAAGAGTGGAGAAAGAATGGACCCAACCCCGCGCCCCGCCCCCGCCCCCCGGACCGCCCTCAAGCCGGCCCCGTCAGATATCTGAACCATGGCTCCCACACCTTGTCAAAACCACCCAGCTTGTCGTCCAGTTGTGCCGATAGCCGCTCATTCAGCATAATCCAGGATAGCTTGTGCTTCAACTGCTCGAATGGTACGACAGGAGACCTCCAGGACCTGGCAATGGTAATTTTAGCTGCTGTAAAGATAAAAGTGATAAGTCGCCTCTGTGCTCTCATGGCCGCACCCACCTTCTGACCCAAAAGGGCCTGCTGTGGAGATTTAATTAGGTTAACCTGTGTCAAGGTGTAAATGAAATTGTACACCCTAATCCAAAAACGCCGCACCCTGGGGCACTGCCACCAAATGTGAAACATGGTGCCCTCCTGGCCACAACCCCGAAAGCACAGAGGAGATGCTCCCTGGACGAAGGCCGCTATTCTGGCCGGCACCATATACCAGCGGAGCAACACTTTATAGTTCGCTTCTACGATGGAGGTGTTGATCAATGACCTGGAGGCCTCCTGAGCCATTGCGTGCCAGTCCGCCAATTCAAAGGTGTCCTGGATGTCAGTTTCCCAACGAAGCATATAAGGGAGTTTTATAGGAGAGTCAGTTAACACGTTATAAACCATGGAGATGTAGCTTCGTAATTTATCATAGTTGCGGCAAAGATACTCTATAGGCGTCATTGTGGTCAGATCGGAGAGGCGAGACAGTGTACGTACATAGTGGTCAATCTGAGTGTACCTAAAATATTCAGTCTGAGGCAGAGCGTATTTGTCAACCAGCTGCTGTCGTTTAAGGAAACCCCTATGATCGCACAGATCCGCTATACGGATGAGACCCTTGTTCGTCCACCACTGAAAGGACCTGGGGGAGAGACCCGGGGGGAACCCGCTATTATTGAGAATGGGGGCCATGGGGGTGTGGGGAGACCGGAATGCATGAGTTCTGGACAAACGATCCCAGATGGCTAAAGAGTGGGATAAAGCCGGACATAGGATGGGAGGGCGATCCTTAGGGGACAGCCACATAACATGGGAGACCACCCCATCCGGAATAGAGCTAGCTTCTAGGCTCATCCAAGCCATAGGGGACTGATGGGAGTGGTACCGTATTAATTGGGCCACCTGGGCTGCGTAGAAATATTTCATCAGGTCCGGCACCCCAAGACCTCCCCTAGTTTTGGGGGTATATAGGGTTTTCTTGTTCACCCTAGGTCTCTTATTCCCCCAGATGAATGAAAGGAGTTGGCTTTGAAACTTGAGCACATCCGTCCTGCGCAGAGCTACTGGCAGCGTGCGAAATAAATACAGTACCCTCGGGAGGACGTTCATTTTAATCGAATGCAGTCTACCGAACCATGAAGGGGGATGTAAGGACCACCTTCCCATATCCTCCCTCAATCGGGCAAATAAGGGCGGATAATTTTTAGCATACAAAGTGTGCAGGGTTGGGGTTAGATTAATGCCCAAATAAGGGAGAGAGTCTGAGTACCATGTAAATTTAAAGGAATTTCGTAGCGTTACCACCGTCCCAGCCTCCAAAGAAAGATTCATTGCCTGCGACTTATTCTGATTAACCCGTAACCCTGAGATTCCCGAGAAGGAGTCTAGTAACGCAAACAAATTGGGCAATGTCGTAAGAGGAGAGGAAACCACCGCCAAAAGATCGTCCGCAAAAAGGACGCACTTATGTATGGAACCCCCACAAACCAAGCCTCTGATATCAGGCGAGGCCCGGATCTTGATCGCGAGTGGTTCCAACGCCAGAACGAAGAGGAGGGGGGACAGGGGGCAACCTTGACGGGTGCCCCTTCTTATGGGAATAGGTCCCGAGGAGTAACCCTTCAGCCTAAGGGTCGCCCTAGGCGTACTATATAGGGCCCGAAGCAAAGTGAGAAGGGGGGGGCCGAAGCCAAAGCGAGCCAGGACGTCGAACAGGTAATCCCAAGAAAGGGAATCAAAGGCTTTGTGTATATCCAACGAAAGAAGCATACCCCTGCGAGGACCACCCCCGTCCCAGTCTGACTGAACCGCCGAGATAATGTCCAGGACCCGCCTGGTCTGGTCCGAGGTCTGGCGACCCGGGACAAAACCGGCCTGGTCAGGGTGTATATACGTAGGCAAGAAAGAGCAAAGTCTGGCTGCCATTACCTTAGCCAAGATTTTCAGGTCAGAGTTGATTAAGGAAATCGGGCGATAATTATCGCAAATGCTATGATCCTTACCCGGCTTGGGAAGGACGTGTATATATGCCACGTTTTCCTGAGGCGGAAGGGGTTCACCTGACCGAAGGGCATTAAAAAAAGCACAGAGATGAGGGGTCAGGGCTTCCTGAAACTTACGATAGTACACGCCCGAAAAACCATCAGGCCCCGGGGCCCTGGAGGGGTGCAAGCCTTTGATGGCCTGTGTCACCTCCGCTGTCGTGATCGCCTCGTCCATCAGTGCTGCATGAGATTGTGATAGCGACGGTAAATCAAGGTCCGCAAAAAAAGCGTCCGCCTGCCCCCGATCGTAAGTGGTCGGCTCACGATAGAGCTTAGTGTAAAACCTCGTAAATTCGGACGAGAGCAGCTCCGGATTACGAGAGAGCGCCCCTGTCCGTAACCGCAGCCTGGGAAGGGTTGAGGTGAAGGGACGGGGGACCAATTTCCGCGCCAAAAGCGTAGTCGGCTTGTCCCCCATGGTATAATATCGATGGCGGGACCAGCGGAGACACTTCTCGGCTTGGGTCGTGAGGCTCAAATTCAGGGCCAGTCTGGCAGCGTCTATTTTATCCCTGAGATCCACCTGGGGATGCGTCCTCTGTTCCTGGAGCAAAGCTTTCAGGGTCTGTTCTTGCGTTAGCATGGTGCTCTCACGGTTGCGCTTCAAACGTGCCGCAATTTGAATCAATTTTCCGCGAATCGTGGCCTTGTGGGCCGCCCAGGTAATGGTCGGAGAGGTATCACCCGTGTCATTTTCCTGGAAAAATAATTTAATGTCTCGCTCTATCTCCTCCAGGACCCCCGGGTCAGACAGTAAAGTTGCATTGAGCCGCCACGGTGAGGGTCCCGGCCGGGACCACAGGGCAGTGAGCTGAATCAGGACCGGCGAGTGGTCCGACCAAGGGGTCGCCAAGATCCGCGCCGAGCACACAAACGGGGCCAGGGCAGAGCTGGCGAACACATGGTCTATCCTAGAGTAGGTGCCATGCACATGGGAAAAATGTGTATAGTCCCTCTGGGACGGGTTAAATTCCCTCCAGAGGTCCAGCAAGTCCCAGTCGTGTAGGAGGCGGGCCAGTTTAAGCCCTTCCCTGGGTAGGTGTCTGTATCTGGGCTTGCCCGGGATTGATTTATCAAGAGTGTGCTCCAGGGGAAGATTGCTATCCCCCCCCAGGATCACCCTACCCTGAGCCTTGGGGAGCAAAGTGCGAAACATGGCATGAAAAAAAGCCAACTGTCCCGAATTAGGCGCATAATAGGAAATAAACGAGACTAGTTGGTCGGCTACCGACCCCACCACCATTAGATATCTACCCTCCTTATCCCGAACAACTGTGACCGGGGTAAACAGAACCGTACGTGAGAAGCATATAGCCACCCCCCTCCTCTTCTCCTGACCAGAGGAAAGATAGAACTGTGGGAAGTGGGACGAGAGGTAACGTGGGGCGGAATTTTTAGAAAAGTGCGTTTCCTGCAACAGTAATATGTCGGCTTTCTGGCGTTTGTAGTGTAGGAAAGCCTTGGTGCGCTTCAATGGGGAATTAAAACCCTGCACATTATGAGAGATGATGGAGAATTTAGTGGAAGTTGAGGGTGTCATGGTGGTCCGGCAGACTGCACTCACCTGTTAAAACCTTTTCTAATTGTCTGTATTGTTGGTTAAATTCTGTGCAGAAAGCTATATTGAATTAATCTCTTGGTTTGGGTTTTGGTTTTAATAATTCTTCTCATAGCTACCCACCTTTATCAGCTGGTCTGATAATGATGTCTTTTATTTTTGAACTCTCAAATTCCTTGTTTAATTTGCTCACTACCTCTGATGGGATGTATATCAATGCATTCTATATCCTGTTCTACCATAAGTTTAAACACCCCTAGACATTGATTATTATTGATTTTTGGGTTAAATGTGGATTTATTTCTGAGTCCACTGTGTACAAATTGGTGATCTATGTTATCGGTATCTTGTGTTTTGGTAGCAAAATGTTTTTTTTTTTTTATGTTGAGTTTTCTCACAAATTTGTGCAGATCTATGAATGTCTTAAATTTATCTATATTTTTAGGTGGTGCATATTTCAATCTTAGTGCTAATATTTTGAGTTCTTCATCACTAAATTTGACACTGCTGAGATTGAATATGTCTGAACAAAACACGGGGGTACTCTTCCCAATATCCCAGAATGTATCCCAATGTAGCAGAAGAAAGAAGAGAGGATGTAGAGGAGGGAAGGGGAAAAGGAAAAGAGAAACTTAGGGTCAGGAATAGGGATGATCGAACGGTTCGGGTCGACCATCGGTTCGACCCGACCATCGGTTCGACCCGAACATTGACTGTTCGAAATTCGGCCGAATTCCGAACTTTTTGCTGAAAAAGTCCGGAATTCGGCAACCAGAACCGACCAAAATGCAATGGGACAGGAACTGGGCTTTAAAAGCCTGTGATTGGACCAGAACCATCAGTAAAAGCCAATTGAGGGGGCAGGAGGATACTAGGAATGTGATTGGAGTGACTAGGGGGTCCAGAGGCCAATCAGTTGTGAATACGCCACCCAGTATATAAGATAGCCCCGCCAAATCGCTAGTACTGTAATACAGGGGCTGTGGAAGAGAGTGGAAGCAGTTCGGTTACTCCTGCTTCAAAAGTGTCATTTAGCAATTATTAGTGTGAGGAAAGGGATATCTAGTGTAGTTAGGGTACTATATACCACTATAGTTAGATTCAATAATCTAGTTTCTGTAGGGAAAGTGTTAAGTGTCAGGGTGACCGTAGTGTAGTGTAGGGTGAACTGACTCTGACTGCTATGGCAGGGTGACCAAACCCTTCCATGTCAGGGTGACCGCCATAGAAAAAAGATTGTTTGTATTAGAATTGCAGTAGAGCAGGGTAGTGGCTCCGCTACTTTCACACCTGGCCGTTTTTGTTGCAGGCGTTTATTTGGGCTTTTTTGTGGACGTCTTTGGAGGCAGGCATGACATCTGAACTTCTGTGTAGGGGTATATATACACACACACATATATGTATATATACACATACACACATGTATATATACACATACACACATATAGATGTGAAAGTAGCAGAACACTATGCCTGCGCTAATGAAATTATTTGCAGGCATAGGGCTCCGCTCCTATCACACCTATATGTGTGTATGTGTATATATACATATAAGTGTGTGTGTATATATACCCCTATACAGAAGTTCAGATGTTATGCCTGCCTCCAAAGACATCCACAAAAAGCCCAATAAACGCCTGCAACAAAAACGGCCAGGTGTGAAAATAGTGGAGCCCTATGCCTGCTCTACTGCAATTCTAATACAAACAATCGTTTTTTTTTCTGGTTCTGGACATGCTACAGAGCTGAAACTTCACAGGTACACTTTTTAGACCCCCCCCCCCCCCGGACACTAGAAATCTCTTTTTTTTTTTCAATAATTGGCTCTCTATCAAAAACGACAATTTTTAAGAACTTTTTTTTTGTGTGATTCATAGTCCCTGGGGCATGACCCAGAGCCCTAGGCACTTTTTAGGGGCATTTATTGGGTTTTAGGGCTTCAAAATGGTGTTTTTTGATTACCGAAGTTCGGGTCCCATTGATTTTAATGGGGTTCTGGAATCCAGACCCGAACTTTCGGGAAGTTCGGGTGTTCTGGTCGAACCGAACTTTTCAAAAGTTCGATCATCCCTAGTCAGGAATAGTAAATCTCACAGTGTCAATTTTAGTCATGAACTCAAAATATTAGACCTAGGGTTGAAATATGCACCACCAGAAATATAGATAAATTTAAGACATTTAAGACATAGATCTGCAAAAATTTGTGAGAAAACTCAACATAAAAAAAAATATTTTGCTACCACAACACAAGATACCGATATCATAGAAATACAGCCACATTAAACCCAAAAATCAATAATAATCAATGTCTAGAGGTGTTTAAACTTATGGTAGAACAGGATATAGAATGATTGATTTAGATTGTGTTCACCGACAATGTTTTCTGGAAGTATTCCTGAGCCCATGTTGTGATTTCCATTACAGTAGCATTCCTGTATGTGATGCAGTGCCGTCTAAAGGCTCGAAGATCACCGCCATCCAGTATGGTTTTCCAGCCTTGACCCTTACACACAGAGATTGTTCCAGATTCTCTGAATCTTTGGATGATATTATGCACTGTAGATAATGAGAACTTCAAACTCTTTGCAATTTTTCTCTGAGAAACTCCTTTTCTGATATTGCTCCTGTATTTTTCGCTGTAGCATTGGGGGAATTGGTGATCCTCTGCCCATCTAGACTTCTGAGAGACACTGCCACTCTGAGAGGCTCTTTTTATACCCAATCATGTTGCCAATTGACTTAATAAGTTGCAAATTGGTCCTCCAGCTGTTCCTTATATGTACTTTTAATTTTTACGGCCTGTTATTGCTACCTGTCCCAACGTTTTTGGAATGTGTAGCTCTCATGAAATCCAAAATGAGCCAATATTTGGCATGACATTTCAAAATGTCTCACTTTTAACATTTGATATGTTATCTATATTAGGGCTCAAAATTTTAAGTCCTGAGCTACTAGTCAGGCCTTAAGGGTTACTCGCCACCAGTTGCCCCACCTAACCCCTACTCTGCCCCACCCCTAAATGCGCCCTCATAAATTATTTTATAAAATGACACTGTTAAATGTTTTTTCATGAATGCAGAAGTTGCACAAATAAATATTAATAGCAACTTTATCAGTGCCCATCAGTGCAGCCACATCAGTGTCGATCAGTGCAGCCGCACTAGTGCTCATGAATGCAGCCTCACCAGTACCCATCAATGCAACCTCACCTGTGCCCATCAATGCAACCTCAACTGTGCACATCAATGCAGCCTGATTAGTGCCCATCAATGCTGCATCGCCTGTGCCCATCAATGCAGCCTCACCCATGCCCATTAGGCAGCCTCATTAGTGTCCATCAATGCAACCTCACCTGTGCCCATCAATGCAGCCTGATCAGTGCCCATCAATATTGTCTCACCTGTGCCCATCAATGCAGCCTCACCTGTGTCCATCAATGCAGCCTCACCTGTACCTCTTAATGCAGCCTAACGTGTGCCCCTCAATGCAGCCTGATCAGTGGCCATCAATGTCATCTCACCTGTTCCCATCAATGCAGCCTCACCTGTGCCCAGCAATGTAGCCTCACCTGTGCCCCTCAATGCAGCCTAACGTGTGCCCCTCAAGGCAGCCTCACATGTGCCTGTCAATGGAACCTCAACTGTGCCCCTCAATGAAACCTCACCTGTGCCCCTCAATGAAACCTCACCTGTGCCCCTCAATGCAACCTCACCTGTGCCCTCAATGCAGTCTCACCTGTGCCCCTCAATGCAGTCTCACCTGTGCCCCTCAATGCAACCTCACCTGTGCCCCTCAATGCAGTCTCAGCTGTACCCCTCAATGTAACCTCACCTGTGCCCCTCAATGCAGTCTCACCTCGGCCCCTAAATGCAACCTCACCTCTGCCCCTCAATGCAGTCTCACCTGTGCCCCTCAATGCAGTCTCACCTGCACCCCTCAATGCAGTCTCACCTGCACCCCTCAATGCAGTCTCACCTGTACCTCTTAATGCAGCCTAACGTGTGCCCCTCAATGCAGCCTGATCAGTGGCCATCAATGTCATCTCACCTGTTCCCATCAATGCAGCCTCACCTGTGCCCAGCAATGTAGCCTCACCAGTGCCCCTCAATGCAGCCTAACGTGTGCCCCTCAAGGCAGCCTCACATGTGCCTGTCAATGGAACCTCAACTGTGCCCCTCAATGAAACCTCACCTGTGCCCCTCAATGAAACCTCACCTGTGCCCCTCAATGCAACCTCACCTGTGCCCTCAATGCAGTCTCACCTGTGCCCCTCAATGCAGTCTCACCTGTGCCCCTCAATGCAACCTCACCTGTGCCCCTCAATGCAGTCTCACCTGTACCCCTCAATGTAACCTCACCTGTGCCCCTCAATGCAGTCTCACCTCTGCCCCTCAATGCAATCTCACCTGTGCCCCTCAATGCAGTCTCACCTGCACCCCTCAATGCAGTCTCACCTGCACCCCTCAATGCAGTCTCACCTGTGCCTGTCATCGCAGCCTCACCAGTGCAGGGGAAGAGCGAGGAAGAGGAAAGGCGGCCGGATAATCAAAGCGGGAATCGCTGCACTGTAACATCTTTCATTTGAATTGCCGGCCGCTCAGCTTCACACACAGTCACGCCTCCTGGCTCGGCTCCTATGATAGACGTCACACGTATCGGCGGTGTTCTGTCTATCAAAGGAGCCGAACCAGGAGGCGTGACTGCGTGTGAAGCTTAGCGCCCGGCAATTCAAATGAAAGATGTTACAGTGCAGCGATCCCCGCTCTGATTATCCGGCAGCCTTTCCTCTTCCTCTCCTCTCTCGCCCTCGATCATTTTCCACTCTCAAAATGCAAGCAGGCGAGTGGAAAATTTGAGGGCGTATCTATATTATATTGTGAATAAAATATACGTTTATTAGATTTGTAAATTAGTCCATTCCTTTTTTACTCACAATTTGTACAGTGTCCCAACTTTTTTGGAATTGGGTTTGTATATCATAATAAGGACCCCAGTAAATTATCCTTATGCGGAATAGACCGAATAGAAAGACATTGGAAGGGCACTAATATGAAAATGGCAATTTCCCAAAATGAGACTAAGTGGATCTACCAACTTCAGACTAGGACACCTGTAGGATTAAACATAGAACTTGATCTCAACTGTTTTATTAATGATTTTTAAATCAATGTTTCCATTATTAAATATTTAGATGATTTTTTTATTCATGTATTTATTATAACATATTTTTTATGTATTAGAACATATTTTTTATGTATTTATTATAATACTATGGTTAACATCATGCATTAAGTGGGGAGTAGTGATATTGATTGGTAATATAGGATGATACTTTCAACTCTAATTTATTTAATTTTAAGATTAATTATGGACTATTAGTGTTTAAAAGCGTTTATGCAATATTTATTTGGTACATACGTTTACATATTTTTTAGATATTTTGATGACATTTATTGTAACATTATTTATACATTTATTTTTAGTTATCCAACATTGTCAACATCATGTATTTCTTGGGGAGTTGTGATAAAGAATAGGAGTGTAGAATGGTACATTTATATTCTATTTTAAGATTCATTGACTAAGGGCCATTAGTGTTTAGTAAAGGGATTTTGTAATCTGCTACATATATTTGGACATTTAGACATTCCCCCATTCATAGACTGGAATGAGGGAAGGACTTTGATTATTTATTAGTGTATATCCACCATGGTGATCAAAACATTTCCGGTTAAGATATAACTTGTGCCCATACTGTATATAGTACAAGTGTTTCATATATCCACCCTAACCATACATAGTAGAATAACTTCATATTTGCATCACATCAAGTTATTAATTAGCCTTCCGGATACAAATAGAACATTTACATACAGTATATACACACATACATACATATATATATATATATATATATATATATATATATAAAAATAGAGTATCAAGATGATAGAGTCCGCGGCACTTCTGGTGGATAGAACGATCACTCCATCATAATCATAGGGTGTAGGATGACGTATTGGGTGTAGCAGGAGGAGTCTTGAATATAAAAGTCAGACGCACATAGGATACCCCTGCTTCAGATGATGCCCAGTGGGAGGGGCGAAACGCGTAAATTGGAGAATGTCTGAGATCACATCCGGTGGTTGGAACGCACGCCGAGGCGGCGCTCACCACAAGATTTTAGAAGCTGATCTTTTCCATTTTCACTTGTAAATGCATTGATTTTATTATTTTAATAAAGCTTACGATTTCAAACTATGGAGATCTCCTTTTCAATTTTATGAATATATTCCATTGGGAGCCATATGGATAAGGACATAGTAATCGATTAAGATATATATCCGGGTCTATCAAGAAGAAATATAGGAACACAGACCATCTTCTTAAATTCTTCTATAGTTAGATGCCCGTCTTTTCCATCGTTCCAGTGAGTGGGGACACAAGAGGGGAGCACAGAGTGTCTCACCACTATTCAGATTCCAAGCACTGGCACTTTTGATGTATCTATCAACCTGATATATTTGCACAGCTATCATATTGGGATTATTAGAACTTTTTCTCCCTTGGCACTTTATTCACCTATTTATTTATATATGATTCATTTATTCACGCATTGTTATGTGTATGTATAGCACTTTGTCACCCATCTTGCAGCAGCATTGATATCCATAGAACACATTTGCAGAATTAGTAACAGTAATCTACCTTTCATCAGTATGTTTGAGACATAAGCATTTGCACTTGGCACTTTATCTTTATATTTGCATATCGTGGAGCAGTGCTGATACCTATACAGTAATCATTTAACATACCTTTGTCATCAGCAGCATCCCAACACCAGTTATCACATACTTCATTACATATTTATTTTCATTTACTCCTAAGCGTGGGGACACTCACATTTTAATTTATTTTTAACATGTAACCACTCTAATTCCCTCTGGGTGATCAATGTACATTACTGGGAATTTTTAACAAACTTTGTTGCAAATTCCTACCATTTTCTGATCTGAAGAAAAAACGGAAAATTCCTATCATACTTACCGTAATTTTCCTTTCCTGATAGTCTCCATGGCAGCCTACGTGTGGGTTGACCCCGCCTCCACTCCAAGGGTATAGGACCCCCCTCCCATAAATTTCAGCTCTCAGGTACAGCAGGTGTTCCATATCTTAGCCGAATCCAAGACGAGAGGGTGGGTACTCCGGCTGCCATGGAGACTATCAGGAAAGGAAAATTACGGTAAGTATGATAGGAATTTTCCATTTTCCTGTTTGTCTCCATGGCAGCCTACGTGTGGGAAATAACTAGCTCACTCCACACGGGTGGGAATGCTTTAGCAAAGAAAATTTTAATTCATGCTATTTGCAGACAAAACAGTCAAACCAAAATTAACTGAGGACAGAGAAGCAAGCTCTACACAATAGTGGGTCATAAAAGTATTGACTGATGACCACGAAGCCGCTCTGCAAATCACATCTGGAGCCACGTGCCGCGAGGCCGCCCAGGAAGTAGAGATACTCCTTGTAGAGTGTGCCGTCACCGCCTCCGGAGGAGCCAGCCCCTCAGCTCTATAGGCCTGTTGGATAGCTGCCACTATCCATGAAGCGATAGTCCTAGATGAAGCAGGTTTACCTCTGTTCTTTCCCCAGAACAGTACAAAGAGGTTGTCAGACTGCCTGAATGGTGCAGTTGCTTGAAGATAGGCTTTCAAGGATTCCCCTACATCCAACGGATGAGGGTTAGACTCATTAGATGACCGGAAAGTAGGCAGGACGATTTCCTGATTCTGGTGAAACACCGAGGTGACTTTCGGATTTGAATTCAGCCTGGGTATTAGTACTACCCGATCCGGGAAAAAAGTCAAGAATGGTTCTTTCCATCCGAGAGAACTTAATTCAGAGACCCTTTTAGCCGAAGTAATGGCTACCAGGAAGACAGTTCGGATGGTCAGGTCCTTGATAGAAGAAGAGGAATCTATGCCCGTTTTGGAGAGGGCATTTAGGACAAGAGGTAGATCCCATTTTGGGAACCTAGGTCTTCTCTGAGGATTGAGCCTGACTGCTCCTTTGAAGAATTGTTGAATCAGAGGGTGTTGGGCCCACATGACCCCGGAAAAGGCCGAAAAGGCCGAAACTTGAACTCTAAGGGTTGCCACTGAAAGGGGCATATCCAGACCAGCCTGAAGAAAACTTAGTATTTCTTGAATCCCAGGAACTGAGGAAGACATACCTTCAGGATATGCAAACTCCATGAATCTTTCCCAGATTCTACAGTATACTCTATTAGTACTTGGTCGTCTAGCATTCATCAAAGTGGAAATGGCTGTAGATGGGCAGCCGAGCGATTCCAACCTTTCCCTCTCAAGAACCAGACCGTCAACCGGAGAATTGCAGGACAGGGGTGCACTGATGTTCCTTGAAGAAGCAAGTCTGGTCTGAGGGGAAGAGGGACAGGGTCCCGGTAACTCAGTTGTAGGAGCAGCGGAAACCATGGCCTGTTCGGCCAGAAAGGTGCCACCATCACTATCTCCACATCTTCCGCTTGAAGTCTTTGCAGGAATTTGAGAATGATGGGTACTGGAGGAAAGGCATAAGCCCTGCTGAACTCCCACCTGTCGGTTAGTGCATCTGTCCCGTAAGCTTGAGGACACTTGCCTCTCGTGATATACTTCTCCAACTTGTGGTTGCAAGGGGAGGCGAACAGATCGACTTCGGGAGATACTCCCAACGACAGAATCCATTTGAACGACTCCACATGGAGAGACCATTCGTTGTGGTTCAACTGGACCCTGGACAGAAAATCTGCTTGAACATTCTGTGAACCTGGAATGTAAACTGCTGAGATGTTTACTAGGTGAGTCTGGGCCCAGGACATGATCGGGTCTAATTCTCGTAGCAGAGAGAGACTCCGTGTCCCACCTTGTCTCTTCACATAAGACACTGCCGTGGTGTTGTCCATCCGAATCATTACAGATTTCCCCTCTAGCAGGTGTTGGAAAGATCGAAGACCCTGGTAGGCTGCTCGGAGTTCCAGTATATTGGAGACTGGAGTGTGTCTCTGAAAAGACCATCTCCCCTGTGTCATCTCTGTCAGACAATGAGCCCCCCAACCTGAGTTGCTGGCGTCTGTTGTGATTATAGTCCATGAGACTGGAACCAGAGAATGACAGTTGAGCAGATTCCTGCGTTGCAGCCACCAAAGAAGACTGTATCTCATGCTGGAGGAGATATGAATGTACTGATCTTTCTCTTCTGTGTTCCATTGTTGTAGGAACCCTTTCTGGAAGGGCCTCATATGCCAGAGAGCCCATTTGACCATTGGAGCCGTGGACACCATGGTGCCAATGATTTTGAGGCACTGAGAGGCTTTCAGCCGAGGAGAGGAAAGAGCCGGAAGGATTCTCTCCCTCACTACCGGTATCTTCTCTAATGGGAGAGAGATTGAATTCTCGACGGTGTCGAATTGCGCCCCAAGATAGACTAGGCGCTGAGTGGGCTCCAGCTGACTCTTTTGTAGGTTTAGCAGCCAGCCAAACTCTTTGAGGGTCCATATGACCTGATCTCTGTGTGCCAATAACTGATCCTTTTCCTGAGACAGAAGCAGAAGATCGTCTAAGTAATGATGTAGACGTATACCTTTCAATCTTATGAAGGCTACTACTGCTAGAAGAACTTTGGTGAATACTCTGGGTGAGGTAGACAGGCCGAAGGGTAGGCAAATGAATTGTAGATGCTGATTCTGAACACAGAAGCGAAGATATTTGTGGAAGTCGGTTGCCACAGGTACATGAAAGTACGCATCTTTCAAATCTATTGAGGCGAGCCAATCTCCCGGCAGTACTGCCCTTTGAATAGTTGAGAGTGTTTCCATCTTGAATTTTTCGTTCTTTATGAACTTGTTCAGGTATGTGAGATCTATAACAGGCCTCCAGGCCCCGTTCTTCTTCTGGACTAAGAAGAGGGGTGAGTAAACCCCTTGAAATTTTTCTTGTTCTGGAACCGGAGCTACCGCTCCTTGAGCCACCAAAGCGTCTACATAGGCGAGCAAGACTTCTCTTCTCTCTTCTAGACAGGGTAAATGAGTTGAGATGAATCTTGAAACTGGATCTGCCAGAAAAGACCATCTGTGGCCTGTAGAGACCGTCCTGACGGTCCAAAAGTCCGTGATTGAGGCCGCCCAGACATGCTGAAAATGGAGAAGACGTGCCCCCACCTGACATGCCTGGACGGGCCCAATCTCAAAAAGATTTAGTGGAATCTTGTCCAGCAGGCGCTGGATTTTTTGACGACCTCCGAGTAGAGGATTGACCACCTCTCCAGTTTCTTCGGAAATCTCTATTAGGCTTGTAAGAGCGTGCATCTCTTGATCTCTCCGTGTATTGCCTCCTAGGTTGAGGCTTCTTCTGACCAAATAGTCGTCTGTCTTGCGGGAGGAAACCTGACTTTCCGCCAGTAGCCTTGGCAATGGCGCTGTCTAGTTTGTTTCCAAAAAGGGAAGTACCCTCAAAAGGGATCTTGCACCATACCTGTTTAGAAGCTGGATCCGCAATCCACGGGCGAAGCCACAAGGCTCTCTTTGCTGTTACTGAGGATAGCATTGATCTGGACAGAAGACGCAGAACATCGATAGATGCTTCTCCTAAAAACACTGAAGCCAGCTTGAGTTCGTGAATAGGGGAACTTTCTATGGCTTCTTCCGAGAGACTTCCAAGTTTGGATTCTATATCGGAAACCCAGACTTCCATGGCTTTAGACATTGTTGCTAATGCCATCACAGGTTTGCAGGCCGCACCGGCCGTCACAAAAATCCTCTTTAGGTCCAGATCTATCTTCCTATCCAAAGGGTCTTTGAAAGAGACTGCGTCATCCAGTGGTAAAGTGACATGCTTTGCTAATCTTGTAACTGCCGCATCCACAAGAGGAGCAGATTCCAGATGGGCGACATCTTCAGGTTTAAAGGGATATAATTTCCCAAGTTTGGAGGATAAGGAAGACTTACTATCCCCTTTACTCCATTCTTCAGTAATCACCTCTTGTAATTCAGAGAGGGAAGGGAAGTTGGTACGCTCCTTGCCAAGGTGCTTGAAGAACTTCCGCTGCTTTTTCTGAGGAGACACAGGATCCTCCCATCTTAAAGCTTCTTTAATGGCTCTGATCAGGGGTGAAACTAGGGCGAACTCAAAGCCGCCTACAGCCCCCTCTTCTTCCGAATCACTGTCAGATGATTTTGTAGAAGTAATGCTCGGCTGAGAGGGGCCTTGATCTTCCTGCACCTCCGCTGGAGAACTAGATGTGGTGGGACCAGGTGGTGGGACTGTACCCCATTCTTTCAGGGACTGTTGTACTATTCTCTTCACTAGAGATTCCAATCCTTGATCCTTTTGCCCCCTCTCACCAGCTGCATGAGCAAAACATGGCTCACATAGGGACTTGTCCTCCGGGACATGCGCCCCACAACCCCAACAGGCTCTCTGGTATGTGCGGTGACTCTGGTATCGTGTATGGTGTCTGGGGGAGGAATTAGAGCATCTCCCTTGCTGCCTACTCCCTGATGGAGATTCACGGCGTTTAGATCTGGAGGATGAATTCCCACGAGGTCTGACAGGGTCTCTTTCTTGTGGTAAATCAGGCCTGGGAGAGCTGATGGAAAAAGAGAAAAATCGGGAATACACTGGATTTAGCCATGACCTAGGGACCAGCAAGCCCTCCCCGCCCCCCCCCTCTAAAAAGAAATGCCAGCACCCACCTGTTGTGAGAGGGCTGGCCACAGGAGGGCGGTGACGCAGGATCCATACTTCAGGCCAAACAACCAGACTGATAAAGAAAGGTAATACATATCAGACACCATGTCAGTGATACATTGTGAGGTAACAATCCTCCGCCCCCCCCCCCCCCCTCTGCAGTCAAGTCTCCATTGCACATACCTGTAGCAAGGAATCCAGAGACACTGGGAAGCTGCCGCAAAGCCCACAGTACATTCCCAAAGTACAGGGGAATCGTCAGCTGTTTAAATCTCCCGCCGGAATGACGTCAGCGGTGATGCGGCCGCGATCGCTAATGCGCATGTGCGAACCAAGCCTCGACTTCGCTCGCGGCACACTGCGCATGTGCGGGACCACGAAGCGTCTACCGATTGGACGCTAGAAGCAGAGGAGGAAGAGGAAGGGTTTGTTGGAACGCAGGAAGGGTTTGCTGGAACGCAGGAAGCGTTCCAGCGCCATTGGGCCAAACAAACATATTGTACAGCGATAGGAAAAGAGACAGACAAAAGTGCACATAAATAACAAATACCGCTGCCATGAAGGGATGCAATGCGAATCTTCAGACCCATGTCAGAGAATGCCGATCAAGCTTCAGTCAACCGCAGAGAGCAGGGGATTTTAAATGTCACTCACCCACCCGTGGCTGGGCTCTGGACATGCAGACACCATCCAAAGTATCCTAAGGTAAGCTGGACGTAGTAAGACATCAGGAGTGTAGGTCCTTGGAGGAGGACAAAAAATGAACACCTGCTGTACCTGAGAGCTGAAATTTATGGGAGGGGGGTCCTATACCCTTGGAGTGGAGGCGGGGTTAACCCACACGTAGGCTGCCATGGAGACAAACAGGAAAGCTATTTTTTCTATGTCGATGTGCAAAGTGAATCTGAATGAGTGTGAATCTCATTCTTCAGCTGATGCACTTACAGTGAGGAGTGGGGAGTCGGGGACAGCGGCGGGCGGCCTATGGCGGGAGTCACTTTGGGCGGGGGGGGGGTTGTCGTAACCCAGTTTACCCTAGAGAGGTTGGGAAACTCCTTTTTCAACTCCCCAGGCCCCTCTTATGTGTAGGTCACCCTGTGTCTATTAGGGGCACAGAGTGACTGAGAAGCCCAGTCTGGTCTTCCCCAACCAGACTTACAGTAAAACCACACCGGACTCAGCATTTGATTTTACCCCTGTTAATCCTTGGTTTTATATGTATGGTTTGTGTTAAAAATTGTAGAGGTTTCTGTTATTCTGCCTCTCGCTGTTAAAATAAACCTACCAATAAAATTATAGATCTATCATTTATTTGTCAGTGGGCTAACGTACAAAATCAGCAGGGGATCAAATACTTTTTTCCCTCACTGTAGGTGTCTGAGTTTTGACAGTCATTCCTTTGGATTTTCTCTCACATCTTGTCTGTGTATGATATTTGGGGTAAAAAGGGCTGGTATTGGCTCTCGGTCTGCTAGGAACAGTTTGGAGGGCAGAAGGCACTGTTTGGCGCAAGGAAGCACCTAAATCAGGGTGACCATTTGTTCCGTCACACGGTGATCTAATATAGAAAGTTCCAGTGTAGGCATCCCTTTAGAAGGGATTAAGCTTTTGAGAGTATCTTACCAAAAAATTGGATTTTTTAACTTACCATAAGATCCATTTCTCTGATGTTTATTGACCGACATAGCTCCTGATATTCTTAACCATTTGTTTATACTGCCCCCTATAGGAGTAGGACACTAGGCAGAAAAAAAAAATCTGGATATGCCTATGGGCAGTCCTAGGGGGTATATTCCCTCTCCCTGCTATAGGTACTCAGTTTTGTTACAAGCATTATCAGAGAAAATACAACTCCACAGAGGGGTGGGTGCTGTGTCCACAAATGTCAAAAATCCCATTTTCTCTTTCGTTCATTGACAGACACAGTTCCTGATATTCTTAACCATTGGGACGTCCCAAAGCAGTGTTAAACATGGGGGGGCGGGAACAGCAAAAAATTTTAGGCTAAAAACAGTAGCCAACCAGGCAACAGGGGCTCAACCAAAACATCTGAAAAACAATATACCCTCAAAAGAGGACCAAATCCTCTAAACAGCAGCCTGCAAAACCTTGCAGCAAAAATAGGCATCCGCAGATGCCAACACATCCACTTAATAGAACTTTGTGAAAGTGTGCACCAACGACCAGGTGGCCGACTTACAAACCTGCATCACTGACGCCTGATGATGGAAGGCCCAGGAGGTACTGAACCCCCAAGTAGAGTGCGCCTTGATAGGGAAAAGAGGAACCTGACCCCTGATGGAATAGGCCTGAATCACCGTCTGTCTGATCCATCTGGGAATGGTCGCAGAGGAAGCGGACAACCCTGTCCGAGACCTTCAGGTGAACACCCTGAAGGTACGCACCAGGGAGGGTGTGGCCAAGGGTCATTGAAAGAAGACTGCCAAAGCTGACACCTGACCTTTGATGGCACTAAAGGTCAATTTCTGTTCAACCCCCCATGAATAAAGATCAAGATTCGAGCCACCGAGAAGACGCGAGGATGAACCCCAAGGGACTCACACCACGCGATATACATCTTCCACATACGATGGTAGATCTTCCTAGAAGTAGTTTTCCTAGCTTTTAACAGTGTTGGAATCATCAATCAACCCCTATCCTTCAGTACCTGGCTTTCAACAGCCAAGCCATCAAAGCCAGCGACCATAAAGCATGGTGGAAGATTGGCCCATGGGACCGCAGATCCTCCCTGAGATGAAGCTGCCAAGGAACGTTGGCGATCAGGCACACCAGATCAGAGTACTAAGCCTAGGGAGGCCACCAAGATGACCAGAATCTCTTCTGCCTTGATCCTGCATAGAAGTCTTGGCAGAAGACGTAGAGGGAAGGCGTAAATCAGACGATACTGACCCCACGGGGCCACCAGCGGGTCTGTGGCATCCACCAGAGGATCCTGTGACAGTGCCACGAACCTCTGCACCTTTCTGTGGAGCAGAGACGCCAACAGATCCACCTCGGGGGAGCCCCACTGGAGATACAACTGAGGAAACACCCCCGGATGAAGAGACCATCCCCCTGGTCAAATGCCTGCCAACTAAGGTAATCCGCCTGACAGTTTTCCAGTCCGGGAATGTGTAAAACAGAAAGGATTGGAACAAACGTTCTGCCCACCTGAGAATGTCGACTACTTCCACACATCTTGTGCCTCCTTGGTGAATGACATAAGCCACGGCTGTGGTATTGTCTGATTGAGTGCGCACTGGACATCCTTGGAGATGATCCGTCCAATGTTCCAGGCACAGTCTGATCGCTCGGAGGTCCAGGATATTAAAATCGGTAGTCTGGACTCTTCCAGGGTTCAGACCCCCTGAGCAGAATTTCTGTCGAGAACGCCTCCCCACCTTGAAAGGCTGGCATCCGTGGTGACCACTGTCCAATACAAGGTGAGAAAGGATTTGCCCTGCCGTTACACCGGTTAATGAAGCCACCAGATCAGGGAACCTTTTGCACCCCGGCACATCTGGATTTGGTTTTCCAGAGACTGCAGTGTCTTGTCCCATTTGATCAGAATCCCCCTTGCAGGGACCTCGTATGGAACCGTGCAAACGGGACCGCCTCTAAGGTAAACACCATCAGGCCCAGCACTCGCATGCAAGTCCGGAGGAATGACCATCTGCTGGACAGCATGAGGCAAATTGCAATCTGCAGCTTCTGGAGTTTGTCCAGAGGAAGGAGTACTCTCGCTAAGGCCGAGTCCAGAGTCAGAACTAGTTAGTCTAGTTTCGTGGAAGGAACAAAGGCAGACTTCTAAAGACTCAGAATCCAGCCAAACTTCCTCAGGGTCTGTATGGAGAGCTCTAGGTTTTCCTACAATGCAGTAGGAGAATCTGCTCGCAGAAGAAGGTCTTCCAAGCAGCCCAGGACTGCAATCCCCTGCTGACGTAACAATTCTAGCACCAGAGCCAACACTTTCATGAAGACCTGAGGGTAACGACACAAACTAATAATGCTCCTCTACCGCGGCAAAGCAGAGGAAGCGCTGGTGGCCAACACATTTTGGAATGAAAAGGTAAGCATCCTTGAGGCTTATGGAGGCAAGAAAATCCCTGTTATGCAGGGAAGCCACCACCTTGCGAACAGACTCCATTCTGAACTTCTGCAACTGCACAAGCAGTTCAGCACCTTGAGGTCCAGGATTGGACGCACCTTGCCCTCCTTTCTGGGAACTGTAAACTTGTTTGAGTAAAACCCCTGAAAACGTTCCAGAGGTTGGAACTGAGACATTCACCCCTTGAAGTAAAGGGTCTTGTACCGCCCCAAAGAAAACCTGCAAGCGGACCGGGGACAGTCGCACGTTGGAAGGAAAGCACCTTTCCACAGGGTAAGAACGAAACTCGATCTTGAAGCCGAGCCGCATGACTTTGTGGACCCATTTGTCTTGTACCTGGGAAGTTCACAGGTCCGAGAACCAATGAAGATGTCCCCCCACCCCAGATACGTCCTCGGGTCTGGAGAAGCCCGCTCTTGACTTGCCAGACCAAGTTCACTTGGATCCTCTAGAGGAGGCACTGAAGGGCTTTGATCTCTTGTCAGTCGACTATGAGGAACGGAAAAAACTTCTTATGAGCCGAGAAGGAGGGCCCACATCTGCGATGAGGGACCTTGCCCTTAGTAGCCTGTGGAGGAAGGGTACTCTTCCCCCCGTGAGACATTTAATGATGTCATCCAGGGTAGCAAACAGGAGATCTCCTTAAAACGGGAAGATCAGTCAAGGCCTTTTTAGAAGTCTGTTCTGCAGATAAGCATTTGAGCCAAAAGACACGTCGAAGGACCACTGTCGAAGCAGAGAGCCGAGCCACTAGGGAATCTGCATCCAAAGAGGCATCACAGATAAACTGAAGCCCCTGGACCAGCTGGTCTGCCAGCTCAGCAAAGGTAAGGGGGAGCAGTTCCCCCTCTAGGTAATGGCGTAAAAGCTTAGCCCACTCGGTCAGGGTTTGCGACACCAGGGCAATGGTGAATCTTGGCCTCAGTGCCGAACCGGCTAGGGTGACCGGAAACCTGGAAACCTGAGGGTCCACCACCGGTAGAACAGTCCACTTCTTAACCACTTGCCTACTGTGCACTTAAACCCCCTTCCCATCCAGACCAATTTTTAGCTTTCAGCGCTCTCACACTTTGAATGACAATTTTGCAGTCATGCTACACAAATAGAGCTTTCTTTTGGTGGTATTTAATCACCTCTGGGTTTTTTATTTTTTACAAAAAAAAAAGAAAAAGACAGAAAATTTTGAAAAAAAAAGAAGTAAATTTTGAAAATAAATAAATTTTTCTTCTGCACTGATGTGCGCTGATGAGGTGGCACTGATGGGCACTGATGAGGTGGCACTTATGGGCACTGATGAGGTGGCACTTATGGGCACTGATGAGGAGGTACTAATATGCCGAACTGATGAGCACTGATAGGCGGCACTGATGAGCACTGATAGGCGGCACTGATGAGCACTGATAGGCGGCACTGCTGGGCACTGAGAGGTGGCACTGCTGGGCACTGAGAGGTGGCACTGCTGGGCACTGAGAGGCGGCACTGACGGGCGGCACTGATGGGCACTGGCGGATGGCACTGATGGACACTGACGGGTGGCACTGATGAGCACTGATGGGCAGCACCATCAGTGCTCACACTCAGTGCCCATAGTGCTGCCAGTCAGTGCTCATCAGTGCCTAGATGAGCAGGCACTGATGGGCACTGACTGGCAGCACTATGGGAACTGATTGTGGGCACTGATGAGGGGCACTGATGGCGGGCACTGTGGGCACTGATGGTGGGCACTTTGTGTATGTTTTTTACCTTGTGTAATCAGGGCACTGGTGATCAGTGCCCTGATTACATTCTTCTGTGTCCCCGGCGGCTGATCGGCTCTCCTCCTTCCTCACACTGCAGTCTCTGTGTGAGGAAGGAGCGCTGGCGATGATAGATGATCTCATATGTTTACATATGAGATCATCTCTCATTGCATGGGCCGATCACGTGGTAAATGGCCGCTGTGATTGGCCATTTACCACGATCTGTGATTGGCTGTGTCCAAGGGACACGGCCGACACAGATTTTCCCCAATGCGCGCTCGTGGGAGCGCGCGGGGAGCCTGTGTCTGGGAGGCCGTTTAAAGACGGCCTCCCGAAAATTAGAGTCCGCGCTGCAGCCGTCTTTCGGCTATAGCGCGGACCGGAAGTAGTTAAGAAGGGGTATTGCCTAGCAAAGCACTTAGGGACCACAAGAGGCTACCACAGCATTTAGGTGAGCCAGATCTGGGAGTTCTGGGACTGATCGTTAGTATGGGGCCAGCTCTCTGGGAGACCCTGGCCTTGGTGCTGGGAGCAAGGAAGAGGTATGAAAAAGGGCGATATGCAAATATATGGCCCCACTGCAAAAAGTCCAGTGCAGTGGGGCCACATATTTGTGTTATGTCGGCGTCAATAGGTTAAGACTTAAAAGTGAAACATTCCATTGGAGACACAGGGGATTCAGGGGTTCCTTGGAGGAAGACAAGTGCAGGAAGTCACTGGAGACACACAGAGTGCAGGAACAGTGGAGGTATAGGACTTTAGGGGTTCCTTGGAGGCAGATGAGTGCACTGGGGTCACAGTTGCTGGAATCAAGGGAACACAGGCAGATATAAGAGGCACAGGGGGAAGCACAAGGTACAGTCACAGAGAGTGGAAACATAGGAAACACCAAAAACGCAGGCACCATATAGTCACAGGAAGACACAGGATACACATGGGCACAATAAAACTTTGGAACACAGGAACCCGGAAACTGGGACCTGGGGCAAAGCCCCCTCCCCCTTACACAATGCTGTTCCCCCCCTGGCCCCCTTCCCCTATTACAATACTGATCCCCCTGGCCCCCTCCGCCTAATACAATGCTGACCCCCCTTCCCCTAATACAATGCTGTTTCCCCCTCCCTGTAAATTGGGGGGGGGGGGACAGCATTGTATTGGGGGGATCAGCATTGTATTAGGGGGAGGGGGATCAGGATTGTATTAGGGGCCTAAGATAATGCTGTTACCCGCCGGACCCCTCCTCCTAATACAGTGCTGATTCCCCCCTCCCCCTAATACACTGCTTATCCCCCTCCCACCTCCCCTAATATACTGCTGACCCCCCTCCACCCCAATACAATGCTGATCCTCCCCCTAAGTTTTTTTTTGGGGGGGATCAGCATTGTATTCGGTTGAGGGGGCTGGGGGGGCAACATTGTATTAGGGGGAGGGGGATCAGCATTGTATTAGGGGCCCTAATACAATGCTGATCCCCCCTCCCCCTAATACAATGCTGTCCCCCCCGGCCCCCTCCCCCTAATACAATGCTGATTCCCCCTGGCCCCTCCCCCTAATACAATGCTGTTCCCCCCGGCCCCCTCCCCCTAATACAATGCTGTCCCCCCCCAACCCCCTCCTCCTAATACAATGCTGACCCCACCTCCCCCTAATAAAATGCTGATTCCCCCTCCCCCTAATACAATGCTGTTCCCTCCCCCAGGCCCCCTCCTCATAATTCAATGCTGTTCTCCCCTCCCCCTAATACAATGCTGTTCCCCCAGCCCCCTCCTCCTAATACCCCTCCCCCTAATACAATGCTGATTCCCCCCTCCCCCCTAACACAATGCTGATCCCCCCGGCCCCCTCCCTCTAATACAATGTTGTTTCCCCCCTCCCCATAAATTGGGGGGGGGGGATCAGCATTGTATTAGGGGGAGGAGGCCGGGGGGGAAGAGCATTGTATTAGGGGAGGGGGATCAGCATTGTGTTAGGGGGAGGGGGATCAGCATTGTATTAGGGGCCCTAATACAATGCTGATCCTCCCCCCCCCAAATGCAATACAAGAGGACGAGGTCCCCCCCCCAAGCCCCTTTACTCTTATCTGGCTGTCTTCAACAGGGCAGCTCAGGCTCCGCTCTGCTCACTCAGTCAGTGTATCTCAGACCTGCTGGCTGCTGCGATGCTGGCGCCTGTGTGGGAGGGAAGGGAGAAATCAGATGCCGTCGTCATGCAGTCAGGAGATCTGCCGCCGCCGCCCTCCAGATAAGACGTCATGCCGCTCACAGCAGCTGGCGTAGGAAAAAAGAATCCGTCGCTCTAGTGCAGTGGGCCGGCAGCAGCCCCATCTCAAAGCGGCCCCAGGGCCGGCGGCCTACCGGGAAATTTTCCAGGTATCCTGGTAGGCAGTCAGGCCCTGCAGGAGAGGAGTGTGAAGGGCATGACAGTGGGCAGTACATACAGGAGAGGAGTGTGGAGGGCATGACAGTGCGCAGTACGTACAGGAGAGGAGTGTGGAGGGTATGACAGCATGTAGAAGAGAGTGGAGGGCATGTCATTATATGCAGGAGAGGAGTGTGGAGGGTGGGAATTATGTGCAGAGTACAGACTAGATTAAGAGTATGTACAGGAGAGGAATGTGGAGGGCATGACAGTATATACAGGAGAGGAGTGTGGAGGGCATGAAAGTACAGTGTGTACAGGAGAGGAGTGTGGACAGTGGGCATTGTGTACAGGAGAGGCGTGTGAAGGGTATGACAGTGAGCAGTATGTACAGGAAAGAAATGTGGAGGGCATGACAGTATGTACAGGAGAGGAGTGTGGAGGGCATGCCAGTATGTACAGGAGAGGAGTGTGGAGGGTGTGACAGTGGGCAGTATGTACAGGAGAGGAGTGTAGAGGGTATGACAGTGGGCAGTATGTACAAGAGAGGAGTGTGGAGGGTATGACAGTGAGCAGTATGTACAGGAGAGGAATGTGGAGGGCATTACAGTGGGCAGTATGTACAGGAGAGGAGTGTGAAGGGTATGACAGTGAGCGGTATGTACAGGAGAGGAATGTGGAGGGCATTACAGTGGGCAGTGTGTACAGGAGAGGAGTGTGGAGGGTAAGACAGTGGGTAGTATGTACAGGAGAGGGGTGTGGAGGGTATGACAGTGGGCGGTATGTACAGGAGAGGAGTGTGGAGGGTATGACAGTGGGCAGTATGTACAGGAGAGGAGTGTGTAGGGTATGACAGTGAGCTGTATGTACAGGAGAGGAGTGTGGAGGGTATGATAGTGGGCACTATGTACAGGAGAGGAGTGTGGAGGGTATGACAGTGAGCTGTATGTACAGGAGAGGAGTGTGGAGGGTATGACAGTGGGCAGTATGTACAGGAGAGGAGTGTGGGGGGTATGAAAGTGGGCAGTATGTACAGGAGAGGGGTGTGGAGGGTATGATTATGGGCATTATGTACAGGACAGGAGTGTGGAGGGTATGACAGTGGGCAGTATGTACAGGAGAGGGGTGTCGAGGACATGTCCAATTGCATTTAATATAATTTCAATTGTTTTGTAGCATATTTTGTTTTTAGAGGTTTCCGTTTTTTAAATCTTGTCACTTTGTGCACACACTGTCCTCTATAGGGATGTGTGGTGCCAACATGCTATGAGGCGCTTGGCAGCTCATTGTCGGGCCAAGATGTTAGAGGTCCCCTGTCTGGTGTAGGGATGCTCTCCTGGTTATCTCCTCAGTGTCCCCTCATTGACAAGATAGTCTGTTGCCCATGTGTGTGGGGGGCACACCAGGCAGCCGTCCTTACAGGTTCTTTTCAGGGCAGAGGCGACGGGATGGCGCTACTTCTGCGTCCCAGTGTGGAACACAATTGCCGGCACACTTATGGAGTTGGCCAGGGCAGAAATTATGTCTCGCGACACTTTCGCACACCCAGATGTGACGTCAGTGGAGAACAGGACACGGCCGTAGTTCCTTACTGCGGTCCCCACCTGCGTTCCAGCCGATCTGGGACACATACATGTGGTGAGCTAGAGGAACACCTGTTCCACCCTCCAGGCAGCCATTATAATATTAGTGCACTTGAGGACATTCTTCCTGTCTGGCCCAACACCACTTATGAAGGGTATATCATCAGAGGTCATCTGAAATCCCAATGACTTCTGGGGGAACATACAACCCTGATTTCTTAGGTTTTAAACATTATGTTATTGTATATGCTATACACATTTTAACATAATAATATATATTTATTTTAGCCTATCACTGGGTCTGTATATGCAAGTTAGATGGGGGGGGCAGGGGTCGTCTGGCAACATGGTAGTATACGCCCCCACAGGGGAGGCCCAAGTACCTGACCACCCCCATTGCCACATTTTTGTCTGATGGTATAAGTAGAAGAGCAAAGGCACTGCCTAGTTGGCTTTGAAGAAGAGGCAGGACCTCGAAACGCGTTAGCCATTTACTGTGGACATTTCATCTATGATGTGATACTGTGGGCACTACAGCCATTCTGATGTGATATGCCTTTGTGAACCGTTTGTGAGTATCCTTTTAAAACAATAAAGCTTTCCACATTGAGGATAATGCACTAGGCCAGTGCACCCTCTGTCTATTTCTTATTTCAGTTATCCAGACATCCTCAGTCTTGTGGGAGCAGCAAGGTGGCAACTATCCAAATTTTCCTGGACGGAGAGCCTAGAGCAGAACCTCCTTGGGGCCGACCTTCAAGTGCAGGAGAATTGTGTGGTGTATACTGTATGAACAGGGGAGGAGTGTGGAGGGCATAACGGTAGTCAGTATGAACAGGAGAGGAGTGTGGAGGGTATGACAGTGGGCAGAATGTACAGGAGAGGAGTGTGGAGGGTATGACACTGGGCAGTATGTACAGGAGAGGAGTGTGCAGGGCATGACAGTGGGCAGCATGTACAGGAGAGGAGTGTGGCGGCTATGATGGTGGGCAGTATGTACAGGAGAGGAGTGTGGAGGGCATAATGGTGGGCAGTATGTACAGGAGAGGAGTGTGGAAAGTATGACAGTGGGCAGTATGTACAGGAGAGGAGTGTTGAGGATGACAGTGGGCAGTATGTACAGGAGAGGAGTGTGGAGGGTATGACAGTGGGCGGTATGTACATGAGAGGAGTGTGGAGGGTATGACAGTGGGCAGTATGTACAGGAGAGGAGTGTGGAGGATGACAGTGGGCAGTATGTACATGAGAGGAGTGTTGAGGATGACAGTGGGCAGAATGTACAGGAGAGGAGTGTTGAGGGTATGACAGTGGGCAGTAGGTACAGGAGAGGAGTGTGGAGGATGACAGTGGGCAGTATGTACAGGAGAGGAGTGTGGATGATGACAGTGGGCAGTATGTACAGGAGAGGAGTGTGGAGGATGACAGTGGGCAGTATGTACAGGAGAGGAGTGTGGAGGGTATGACAGTGAGCAGTATGTACAGGAGAGGAGTGTGGAGGGTATGACAGTGGGCAGAATGTACATGAGAGGAGTGTTGAGGATGACAGTGGGCAGAATGTACAGGAGAGGAGTGTTGAGGGTATGACAGTAGGCAGTATGTACAGGAGAGGAGTGTGGAGGGTATGACAGTGAGCAGTATGTACAGGAGAGGAGTGTGGAGGGTATGACAGTGGGCAGTATGTACAGGAGAGGAGTGTGGAGGGTATGACACTGGGCAGTATGTACAGGAGAGGAGTGTGCAGGGCATGACAGTGGGCAGCATGTACAGGAGAGGAGTGTGGCGGCTATGATGGTGGGCAGTATGTACAGGAGAGGAGTGTGGAGGGCATAATGGTGGGCAGTATGTACAGGAGAGGAGTGTGGAAAGTATGACAGTGGGCAGTATGTACAGGAGAGGAGTGTGGAGGGTATGACAGTGGGCAGTATGTACATGAGAGGAGTGTTGAGGATGACAGTGGGCAGAATGTACAGGAGAGGAGTGTTGAGGGTATGACAGTGGGCAGTAGGTACAGGAGAGGAGTGTGGATGATGACAGTGGGCAGTATGTACAGGAGAGGAGTGTGGAGGATGACAGTGGGCAGTATGTACAGGAGAGGAGTGTGGATGATGACAGTGGGCAGTATGTACAGGAGAGGAGTGTGGAGGATGACAGTGGGCAGTATGTACAGGAGAGGAGTGTGGAGGATGACAGTGGGCAGTATGTACAGGAGAGGAGTGTGGATGATGACAGTGGGCAGTATGTACAGGAGAGGAGTGTGGAGGATGACAGTGGGCAGTATGTACAGGAGAGGAGTGTGGATGATGACAGTGGGCAGTATGTACAGGAGAGGAGTGTGGAGGATGACAGTGGGCAGTATGTACAGGAGAGGAGTGTGGAGGATGACAGTGGGCAGTATGTACAGGAGAGGAGTGTGGAGGGTATGACAGTGGGCAGAATGTACATGAGAGGAGTGTTGAGGATGACAGTGGGCAGAATGTACAGGAGAGGAGTGTTGAGGGTATGACAGTAGGCAGTATGTACAGGAGAGGAGTGTGGAGGGTATGACACTGGGCAGTATGTACAGGAGAGGAGTGTTGAGGATGACAGTGGGCAGAATGTACAGGAGAGGAGTGTTGAGGGTATGACAGTGGGCAGTATGTACAGGAGAGGAGTGTGGATGATGACAGTGGGCAGTATGTACAGGAGAGGAGTGTGGAGGGTATGACAGTGAGCGGTATGTAGAGGAGAGGAGTGTGGAGGGTATGACACTGGGCAGTATGTACAGGAGAGGAGTGTGCAGGGCATGACAGTGGGCAGCATGTACAGGAGAGGAGTGAGGCGGCTATGATGGTGGGCAGTATGTACAGGAGAGGAGTGTGGAGGGCATAATGGTGGGCAGTATGTACAGGAGAGGAGTGTGGAAAGTATGACAGTGGGCAGTATGTACAGGAGAGGAGTGTTGAGGATGACAGTGGGCAGAATGTACATGAGAGGAGTGTGGAGGGTATGACAGTGGGCAGTATGTACATGAGAGGAGTGTTGAGGATGACAGTGGGCAGAATGTACAGGAGAGGAGTGTGGAGGATGACAGTGGGCAGTATGTACATGAGAGGAGTGTTGAGGATGACAGTGGGCAGAATGTACAGGAGAGGAGTGTTGAGGGTATGACAGTGGGCAGTAGGTACAGGAGAGGAGTGTGGAGGATGACAGTGGGCAGTATGTACAGGAGAGGAGTGTGGATGATGACAGTGGGCAGTATGTACAGGAGAGGAGTGTGGAGGATGACAGTGGGCAGTATGTACAGGAGAGGAGTGTGGAGGGTATGACAGTGAGCAGTATGTACAGGAGAGGAGTGTGGAGGGTATGACAGTGGGCAGAATGTACATGAGAGGAGTGTTGAGGATGACAGTGGGCAGAATGTACAGGAGAGGAGTGTGGAGGATGACAATGGGCAGTATGTACAGGAGAGGAGTGTGGAGGGTATGACAGTGGGCAGTATGTACAGGAGAGGAGTGTGGAGGGTATGACAGTGGGCAGTATGTACAGGAGAGGAGTGTGCAGGGCATGACAGTGGGCAGCATGTACAGGAGAGGAGTGTGCAGGGCATGACAGTGGGCAGCATGTACAGGAGAGGAGTGTGGCGGCTATGATGGTGGGCAGTATGTACAGGAGAGGAGTGTGGAGGGCATAATGGTGGGCAGTATGTACAGGAGAGGAGTGTGGAAAGTATGACAGTGGGCAGTATGTACAGGAGAGGAGTGTGGAGGGTATGACAGTGGGCAGTATGTACATGAGAGGAGTGTTGAGGATGACAGTGGGCAGAATGTACAGGAGAGGAGTGTTGAGGGTATGACAGTGGGCAGTAGGTACAGGAGAGGAGTGTGGATGATGACAGTGGGCAGTATGTACAGGAGAGGAGTGTGGAGGATGACAGTGGGCAGTATGTACAGGAGAGGAGTGTGGATGATGACAGTGGGCAGTATGTACAGGAGAGGAGTGTGGAGGATGACAGTGGGCAGTATGTACAGGAGAGGAGTGTGGAGGATGACAGTGGGCTGTATGTACAGGAGAGGAGTGTGGATGATGACAGTGGGCAGTATGTACAGGAGAGGAGTGTGGAGGATGACAGTGGGCAGTATGTACAGGAGAGGAGTGTGGAGGATGACAGTGGGCAGTATGTACAGGAGAGGAGTGTGGAGGATGACAGTGGGCAGTATGTACAGGAGAGGAGTGTGGATGATGACAGTGGGCAGTATGTACAGGAGAGGAGTGTGGAGGATGACAGTGGGCAGTATGTACAGGAGAGGAGTGTGGATGATGACAGTGGGCAGTATGTACAGGAGAGGAGTGTGGAGGATGACAGTGGGCAGTATGTACAGGAGAGGAGTGTGGAGGATGACAGTGGGCAGTATGTACAGGAGAGGAGTGTGGATGATGACAGTGGGCAGTATGTACAGGAGAGGAGTGTGGAGGATGACAGTGGGCAGTATGTACAGGAGAGGAGTGTGGAGGGTATGACAGTGGGCAGAATGTACAGGAGAGGAGTGTTGAGGATGACAGTGGGCAGTATGTACAGGAGAGGAGTGTGGAGGGTATGACAGTGGGCAGAATGTACAGGAGAGGAGTGTTGAGGATGACAGTGGGCAGAATGTACAGGAGAGGAGTGTTGAGGGTATGACAGTAGGCGGTATGTACAGGAGAGGAGTGTGGAGGATGACAGTGGGCAGAATGTACAGGAGAGGAGTGTGGAGGGTATGACAGTGAGCGGTATGTACAGGAGAGGAGTGTGGAGGGTATGACAGTGGGCAGTATGTACAGGAGAGGAGTGTGGAGGGTATGACAGTAGGCGGTATGTACAGGAGAGGAGTGTGGAGGATGACAGTGGGCAGTATGTACAGGAGAGGAGTGTGGAGGGTATGACAGTGGGCAGAATGTACAGGAGAGGAGTGTTGAGGATGACAGTGGGCAGAATGTACAGGAGAGGAGTGTGGAGGATGACAGTGGGCAGTATGTACAGGAGAGGAGTGTGGAGGGTATGACAGTGGGCAGTATGTACAGGAGAGGAGTGTGGAGGGTATGACAGTGGGCAGAATGTACAGGAGAGGAGTGTTGAGGATGACAGTGGGCAGTATGTACAGGAGAGGAGTGTGGAGGGTATGACAGTGGGCAGAATGTACAGGAGAGGAGTGTTGAGGATGACAGTGGGCACTATGTACAGGAGAGGAGTGTGGAGGGTATGACAGTGGGCAGTATGTACAGGAGAGGCATGTGGAGGGTATGACAGTGGGCAGTATATGTACAGGAGAGGAGTGTGGAGGGTATGACAGTGGGCAGTATATGTACAGGAGAGGAGTGTGGAGGGTATGACAGTGGGCAGTATGTACAGGAGAGGCATGTGGAGGGTATGACAGTGGGCAGTATGTACAGGAGAGGAGTGTGGAGGGTATGACAGTGGGCAGTATGTACAGGAGAGGAGTGTGGAGGGTATGACAGTGAGCAGTATGTACAGGAGAGGAGTGTGGAGGGTATGACAGTGGGCAGTATGTACAGGAGAGGAGTGTGGAGGGTATGACAGTGAGCAGTATGTACAGGAGAGGAGTGTGGAGGGTATGACAGTGGGCAGAATGTACAGGAGAGGAGTGTTGAGGATGACAGTGGGCAGAATGTACAGGAGAGGAGTGTGGAGGATGACAGTGGGCAGTATGTACAGGAGAGGAGTGTGGAGGGTATGACAGTGGGCAGAATGTACAGGAGAGGAGTGTTGAGGATGACAGTGGGCAGTATGTACAGGAGAGGAGTATGGAGGGTATGACAGTGGGCGGTATGTACAGGAGAGGAGTGTGGAGGGTATGACAGTGGGCAGTATGTACAGGAGAGGAGTGTGGAGGGTATGACAGTGGGCAGTATGTACAGGAGAGGCATGTGGAGGGTATGACAGTGGGCGGTATGTACAGGAGAGGAGTGTGGAGGGTATGACAGTGAGCAGTATGTACAGGAGAGGAGTGTGGAGGGTATGACAGTGGGCAGAATGTACAGGAGAGGAGTGTTGAGGATGACAGTGGGCAGAATGTACAGGAGAGGAGTGTGGAGGATGACAGTGGGCAGTATGTACAGGAGAGGAGTGTGGAGGGTATGACAGTGAGCAGTATGTACAGGAGAGGAGTGTGGAGGGTATGACAGTGGGCAGAATGTACAGGAGAGGAGTGTTGAGGATGACAGTGGGCAGAATGTACAGGAGAGGAGTGTGGAGGATGACAGTGGGCAGTATGTACAGGAGAGGAGTGTGGAGGGTATGACAGTGGGCGGTATGTACAGGAGAGGAGTGTGGATGATGACAGTGGGCGGTATGTACAGGAGAGGAGTGTGGAGGGTATGACAGTGAGCAGTATGTACAGGAGAGGAGTGTGGAGGGTATGACAGTGGGTAGTATGTACAGGAGAGGAGTGTGGAGGGTATGACAGTGAGCAGTATGTACAGGAGAGGAGTGTGGAGGGTATGACAGTGGGCAGAATGTACAGGAGAGGAGTGTTGAGGATGACAGTGGGCAGAATGTACAGGAGAGGAGTGTGGAGGATGACAGTGGGCAGTATGTACAGGAGAGGAGTATGGAGGGTATGACAGTGGGCAGTATGTACAGGAGAGGAGTGTGGAGGATGACAGTGGGCAGTATGTACAGGAGAGGAGTGTGGAGGATGACAGAGGGCAGTATATACAGGAGAGGAGTGTGGAGGGTATGACAGTGGGCAGTATGTACAGGAGAGGAGTGTGGAGGGTATGACAGTGGGCAGTATGTACAGGAGAGGAGTGTGGAGGGTATGACAGGGGGCAGTATGTACAGGAGAGGAGTGTGGAGGGTATGACAGTGGGCAGTATGTACAGGAGAGGAGTGTGGAGGGTATGACAGTGGGCAGTATGTACAGGAGAGGAGTGTGGAGGGTATGACAGTGGGCAGTATGTACAGGAGAGGAGTGTGGAGGATGACAGTGGGCAGTATGTACAGGAGAGGAGTGTGGAGGGTATGACAGTGGGCGGTATGTACAGGAGAGGAGTGAGGAGGGTATGACAGTGGGCGGTATGTACAGGAGAGGAGTGAGGAAGGTATGACAGTGAGCAGTATGTACAGGAGAGGAGTGTGGAGGGTATGACAGTGGGCAGAATGTACAGGAGAGGAGTGTTGAGGATGACAGTGGGCAGTATGTACAGGAGAGGAGTGTGGAGGGTATGACAGTGGGCAGAATGTACAGGAGAGGAGTGTTGAGGATGACAGTGGGCAGTATGTACAGGGGAGGCATGTGGAGGGTATGACAGTGGGCGGTATGTACAGGAGAGGAGTGTGGAGGGTATGACAGTGGGCAGTATGTACAGGAGAGGAGTGTGGAGGGTATGACAGTGGGCAGTATGTACAGGAGAGGAGTGTGGAGGGTATGACAGTGGGCAGTATGTACAGGAGAGGAGTGTGGAGGGTATGACAGTGGGCAGTATGTACAGGAGAGGAGTGTGGAGGGTATGACAGAGGGCAGTATGTACAGGAGAGGAGTGTGGAGGATGACAGTGGGCAGTATGTACAGGAGAGGAGTGTGGAGGGTATGACAGTGGGCGGTATGTACAGGAGAGGAGTGAGGAGGGTATGACAGTGGGCGGTATGTACAGGAGAGGAGTGAGGAAGGTATGACAGTGAGCAGTATGTACAGGAGAGGAGTGTGGAGGGTATGACAGTGGGCAGAATGTACAGGAGAGGAGTGTTGAGGATGACAGTGGGCAGTATGTACAGGAGAGGAGTGTGGAGGGTATGACAGTGGGCAGAATGTACAGGAGAGGAGTGTTGAGGATGACAGTGGGCAGTATGTACAGGAGAGGAGTGTGGAGGGTATGACAGTGGGCAGAATGTACAGGAGAGGAGTGTTGAGGATGACAGTGGGCAGTATGTACAGGGGAGGCATGTGGAGGGTATGACAGTGGGCGGTATGTACAGGAGAGGAGTGTGGAGGGTATGACAGTGGGCAGTATGTACAGGAGAGGAGTGTGGAGGGTATGACAGTGGGCAGTATGTACAGGAGAGGAGTGTGGAGGGTATGACAGTGGGCAGTATGTACAGGAGAGGAGTGTGGAGGGTATGACAGTGGGCGGTATGTACAGGAGAGGAGTGTGGAGGGTATGACAGAGGGCAGTATGTACAGGAGAGGAGTGTGGAGGGTATGACAGTGGGCGGTATGTACAGGAGAGGAGTGTGGAGGGTATGACAGAGGGCAGTATGTACAGGAGAGGAGTGTGGAGGGTATGACAGTGGGCGGTATGTACAGGAGAGGAGTGTGGAGGGTATGACAGTGGGCGGTATGTACAGGAGAGGAGTGTGGAGGGTATGACAGTGGGCAGTATGTACAGGAGAGGAGTGTGGAGGGTATGACAGTGGGCAGTATGTACAGGAGAGGAGTGTGGAGGGTATGACAGTGGGCGGTATGTACAGGAGAGGAGTGTGGAGGGTATGACAGAGGGCAGTATGTACAGGAGAGGAGTGTGGAGGGCATAACAGTGGGCAGTATGTACAGGAGAGGCATGTGGAGGGTATGACAGTGGGCGGTATGTACAGGAGAGGAGTGTGGAGGATATGACAGTGAGCAGTATGTACAGGAGAGGAGTGTGGAGGGTATGACAGTGGGCGGTATGTACAGGAGAGGAGTGTGGAGGGTAAGACAGTGGGCAGAATGTACAGGAGAGGAGTGTGGAGGGTAAGACAGTGGGCAGAATGTACAGGAGAGGAGTGTGGAGGGTATGACAGTGGGCGGTATGTACAGGAGAGGAGTGTGGAGGATATGACAGTGGGCGGTATGTACAGGAGAGGAGTGTGGAGGGTATGACAGAGGGCAGTATGTACAGGAGAGTAGTGTGGAGGGCATAACAGTGGGCAGTATGTACAGGAGAGGAGTGTGGAGGGTATGACAGTGGGCAGTATGTACAGGAGAGGAGTGTGGAGGGTATGACAGAGGGCAGTATGTACAGGAGAGGAGTGTGGAGGATGACAGTGGGCAGTATGTACAGGAGAGGAGTGTGGAGGGTATGACAGTGGGCGGTATGTACAGGAGAGGAGTGAGGAGGGTATGACAGTGGGCGGTATGTACAGGAGAGGAGTGAGGAAGGTATGACAGTGAGCAGTATGTACAGGAGAGGAGTGTGGAGGGTATGACAGTGGGCAGAATGTACAGGAGAGGAGTGTTGAGGATGACAGTGGGCAGTATGTACAGGAGAGGAGTGTGGAGGGTATGACAGTGGGCAGAATGTACAGGAGAGGAGTGTTGAGGATGACAGTGGGCAGTATGTACAGGAGAGGAGTGTGGAGGGTATGACAGTGGGCAGAATGTACAGGAGAGGAGTGTTGAGGATGACAGTGGGCAGTATGTACAGGGGAGGCATGTGGAGGGTATGACAGTGGGCGGTATGTACAGGAGAGGAGTGTGGAGGGTATGACAGTGGGCAGTATGTACAGGAGAGGAGTGTGGAGGGTATGACAGTGGGCAGTATGTACAGGAGAGGAGTGTGGAGGGTATGACAGTGGGCAGTATGTACAGGAGAGGAGTGTGGAGGGTATGACAGTGGGCGGTATGTACAGGAGAGGAGTGTGGAGGGTATGACAGAGGGCAGTATGTACAGGAGAGGAGTGTGGAGGGTATGACAGTGGGCGGTATGTACAGGAGAGGAGTGTGGAGGGTATGACAGAGGGCAGTATGTACAGGAGAGGAGTGTGGAGGGTATGACAGTGGGCGGTATGTACAGGAGAGGAGTGTGGAGGATATGACAGTGAGCAGTATGTACAGGAGAGGAGTGTGGAGGGTATGACAGTGGGCGGTATGTACAGGAGAGGAGTGTGGAGGGTAAGACAGTGGGCAGAATGTACAGGAGAGGAGTGTGGAGGGTAAGACAGTGGGCAGAATGTACAGGAGAGGAGTGTGGAGGGTATGACAGTGGGCGGTATGTACAGGAGAGGAGTGTGGAGGATATGACAGTGGGCGGTATGTACAGGAGAGGAGTGAGGAAGGTATGACAGTGAGCAGTATGTACAGGAGAGGAGTGTGGAGGGTATGACAGTGGGCAGAATGTACAGGAGAGGAGTGTTGAGGATGACAGTGGGCAGTATGTACAGGAGAGGAGTGTGGAGGGTATGACAGTGGGCAGAATGTACAGGAGAGGAGTGTTGAGGATGACAGTGGGCAGTATGTACAGGAGAGGAGTGTGGAGGGTATGACAGTGGGCAGAATGTACAGGAGAGGAGTGTTGAGGATGACAGTGGGCAGTATGTACAGGGGAGGCATGTGGAGGGTATGACAGTGGGCGGTATGTACAGGAGAGGAGTGTGGAGGGTATGACAGTGGGCAGTATGTACAGGAGAGGAGTGTGGAGGGTATGACAGTGGGCAGTATGTACAGGAGAGGAGTGTGGAGGGTATGACAGTGGGCAGTATGTACAGGAGAGGAGTGTGGAGGGTATGACAGTGGGCGGTATGTACAGGAGAGGAGTGTGGAGGGTATGACAGAGGGCAGTATGTACAGGAGAGGAGTGTGGAGGGTATGACAGTGGGCGGTATGTACAGGAGAGGAGTGTGGAGGGTATGACAGAGGGCAGTATGTACAGGAGAGGAGTGTGGAGGGTATGACAGTGGGCGGTATGTACAGGAGAGGAGTGTGGAGGGTATGACAGTGGGCGGTATGTACAGGAGAGGAGTGTGGAGGGTATGACAGTGGGCAGTATGTACAGGAGAGGAGTGTGGAGGGTATGACAGTGGGCAGTATGTACAGGAGAGGAGTGTGGAGGGTATGACAGTGGGCGGTATGTACAGGAGAGGAGTGTGGAGGGTATGACAGAGGGCAGTATGTACAGGAGAGGAGTGTGGAGGGTATGACAGTGGGCGGTATGTACAGGAGAGGAGTGTGGAGGGTATGACAGTGGGCAGAATGTACAGGAGAGGAGTGTGGAGGGTAAGACAGTGGGCAGAATGTACAGGAGAGGAGTGTGGAGGGTATGACAGTGGGCGGTATGTACAGGAGAGGAGTGTGGAGGATATGACAGTGAGCAGTATGTACAGGAGAGGAGTGTGGAGGGTATGACAGTGGGTGGTATGTACAGGAGAGGAGTGTGGAGGGTATGACAGTGGGCAGAATGTACAGGAGAGGAGTGTGGAGGGTAAGACAGTGGGCAGAATGTACAGGAGAGGAGTGTGGAGGGTAAGACAGTGGGCAGAATGTACAGGAGAGGAGTGTGGAGGGTAAGACAGTGGGCAGAATGTACAGGAGAGGAGTGTGGAGGGTATGACAGTGGGCGGTATGTACAGGAGAGGAGTGTGGAGGATATGACAGTGGGTGGTATGTACAGGAGAGGAGTGTGGAGGGTATGACAGTGGGCGCTATGTACAGGAGAGGAGTGTGGAGGGTATGACAGTGGGCGGTATGTACAGGAGAGGAGTGTGGAGGATATGACAGTGGGCGGTATGTACAGGAGAGGAGTGTGGAGGGTATGACAGTGGGCAGTATGTACAGGAGAGGAGTGTGGAGGATGACAGTGGGCAGTATGTACAGGAGAGGAGTGTGGAGGATATGACAGTGGGCGGTATGTACAGGAGAGGAGTGTGGAGGGTATGACAGTGGGCGGTATGTACAGGAGAGGAGTGTGGAGGATGACAGTGGGCGGTATGTACAGGAGAGGAGTGTGGAGGGTATGACAGTGGGCAGTATGTACAGGAGAGGAGTGTGGAGGGTATGACAGTGAGCAGTATGTACAGGAGAGGAGTGTGGAGGATATGACAGTGGGCGGTATGTACAGGAGAGGAGTGTGGAGGATATGACAGTGGGCGGTATGTACAGGAGAGGAGTGTGGAGGATATGACAGTGGGCGGTATGTACAGGAGAGGAGTGTGGAGGATGACAGTGGGCGGTATGTACAGGAGAGGAGTGTGGAGGGTATGACAGTGGGCAGTATGTACAGGAGAGGAGTGTGGAGGGTATGACAGTGAGCAGTATGTACAGGAGAGGAGTGTGGAGGATATGACAGTGGGCGGTATGTAGAGGAGAGGAGTGTGGAGGATGACAGTGGGCGGTATGTAGAGGAGAGGAGTGTGGAGGATGACAGTGGGCGGTATGTACAGGAGAGGAGTGTGGAGGATGACAGTGGGCGGTATGTACAGGAGAGGAGTGTGGAGGATGACAGTGGGCGGTATGTACAGGAGAGGAGTGTGGAGGATGACAGTGGGCGGTATGTACAGGAGAGGAGTGTGGAGGATGACAGTGGGCGGTATGTAGAGGAGAGGAGTGTGGAGGATGACAGTGGGCGGTATGTACAGGAGAGGAGTGTGGAGGATATGACAGTGGGCGGTATGTACAGGAGAGGAGTGTGGAGGATATGACAGTGGGCAGTATGTACAGGAGAGGAGTGTGGAGGGTATGACACTGGGCGGTATGTACAGGAGAGGAGTGTGGAGGGTATGACACTGGGCGGTATGTACAGGAGAGGAGTGTGGAGGGTATTACAGTGAGCAGTATGTACAGGAGAGGAGTGTGGAGGGTATGACAGTGAGCGGTATGTACAGGAGAGGAGTGTGGAGGGTATGACAGTGGGCGGTATGTACAGGAGAGGAGTGTGGAGGATATGACAGTGGGCGGTATGTACAGGAGAGGAGTGTGGAGAGTATTACAGTGAGCAGTATGTACAGGAGAGGAGTGTGGAGGGTATGACACTGGGCGGTATGTACAGGAGAGGAGTGTGGAGGGTATGACACTGGGCGGTATGTACAGGAGAGGAGTGTGGAGGGTATTACAGTGAGCAGTATGTACAGGAGAGGAGTGTGGAGAGTATGACAGTGGGCGGTATGTACAGGAGAGGAGTGTGGAGGATATGACAGTGGGAGGTATGTACAGGAGAGGAGTGTGGAGGATGACAGTGGGCAGTATGTACATGAGAGGAGTGCAGAGGGTGTGACAGTGGGCAGTATGTACAGGAGAGGAGTGTGGAGGGTATGACAGTGGGCAGTATGTACAGGAGAGGAGTGTGGAGGGTATGACAGTGGGCAGTATGTACAGGAGAGGAGTGCAGAGGGTGTGACAGTGGGCGGTATGTACAGGAGAGGAGTGTGGAGGGTATGACAGTGGGCAGTATGTACAGGAGAGGAGTGTGGAGGGTATGACAGTGGGCAGTAGGTACAGGAGAGGAGTGTGGAGGATATGACAGTGGGCGGTATGTACAGGAGAGGAGTGTGGAGGGTATGACAGTGGGCAGTATGTACAGGAGAGGAGTGTGGAGGGTATGACAGTGGGCGGTATGTACAGGAGAGGAGTGTGGAGGATATGACAGTGGGCGGTATGTACAGGAGAGGAGTGTGGAGGGTATGACAGTGGGCAGTAGGTACAGGAGAGGAGTGTGGAGGATATGACAGTGGGCGGTATGTACAGGAGAGGAGTGTGGAGGGTATGACAGTGGGCAGTAGGTACAGGAGAGGAGTGTGGAGGATATGACAGTGGGCGGTATGTACAGGAGAGGAGTGTGGAGGGTATGACAGTGGGCAGTATGTACAGGAGAGGAGTGCAGAGGGTGTGACAGTGGGCGGTATGTACAGGAGAGGAGTGTGGAGGGTATGACAGTGGGCAGTATGTACAGGAGAGGAGTGTGGAGGGTATGACAGTGGGCAGGGCCGCCATCAGGGGGGTACAGGCAGTACTGGTGTAAGGGGCCCGAGCCTCTACAGGGGCCCGGGGACCGCTTCCCTTACACACATTAAAAACAATAGCTTCCGATCTTCACCACCACCACCCGCACCCCCCCCCCCCCCGCTCGTATGCCACGGGGGGGGGGGTTAGATATTGCTTGGGGTTTGTGCCGTGTGTTTGCTTGGTGGGGGTGTTCTAGTCAGTAATAATCCTCCCCCCCTCTCGCTGCAGTACTCTGACAGAGGAGCGAAGGAGAAGAAATACCTACATACAGGCTTTCTTCTCCTCCCAGTGACCGCGGGTAGATCCTGGCAAGCTTCAATAACCTCTGTGCCTGAGGTGGAGCCTGGTTCTTAAAAAAACGTTTGGGCAGTAGCTGATTGGCCAGCACTCAGCATGGGGGTGTGGTTATCTGCCTAATGGAGGAAGTGGCTCCAGCCCTCACAGGTGCATGCCATGGAGCAGAATGAAGATCGGCTTGGAGGGTAAAAGTCACTGAGTGTTCTACGTGTGATGTGCTGCAGCCTGCTGCTGTTCCTCCAGTGCTTTGTTTGCACTCCTGATGGGACACAGAACTCCAGACATGATGGAGGTGCAATGTAAAAATGGCTGGGGGTGATTGTAAGTGGGGAAAGGAATTACATTGTGGTGAGCCTCTTCACTTAGTAACTCTAATCCCCACTCAGAATCATCCTCATCCATTATCACACTGCAACTCCCATCATCCCCATCCAGGCCCGATTCCTCCATCCCTGTCCACAATGTATCCCCATCCCCACCCTGATTATCCATCCCTGTCCACAATGTATCCCCATCCCCGACCAGAATCCTGGAGAGGGATGGATAATCCGGGTGGGGATGGGGATACATTGTGGACAGGGATGGATAATCCAGGTGGGGATACATTGTGGACAGGGATGGATAATCCAGGTGGGGATACATTGTGGACAGGGATGGATAATCCGGGTGGGGATGGGGATACATTGTGGACAGGGATGGATAATCCGGGTGGGGATGGGGATACATTGTGGACAGGGATGGATAATCCGGGTGGGGATGGGGATACATTGTGGACAGGGATGGATAAATCCGGATGGGGATACATTGTGGACAGGGATGGATAAATCCGGGTGGGGATGGGGATACATTGTGGACAGGGATGGATAAATCCGGATGGGGATACATTGTGGACAGGGATGGGGATACATTGTGGACAGGGATGGATAAATCCGGGTGGGGATGGGGATACATTGTGGACAGGGATGGATAATGCGGGTGGGGATGGGGATACATTGTGGACAGGGATTGGGGCGGACTGACATTTGGGCCCATGAGAGGCTCTTGGTACTTCGTAGGGAACACTAAATGGGGCCACGGTCCATGCCAAATGAAAGTCCTGTCAGGGCCATGGTCCACCACTTAGCAGTTGTGTCCTTTTTGCTAGGTCTCCCGCCAGTCACCACTGCCATACTCACAGGGAGTGGGAGGTGCTGCAGGACTATCTGCAGAGAGTGCGGGAGCCTTTTAAAATTAACAAGTGGATAAGTACCCGCTTGTTAAGTTGGCCAGCTCCCGCCTTCCTTCCAGATCTGCAGCACCTCCAGTCTCCGTCCACTCTGAGCATTGTAGCGGCTGCTGGCTTGAGACAGAAGGGAGAGGACACCCAGGCTGATCAGTGCCTATGACTTACCAAGGTGGTACTCTGCAGGGAAGGCTTGCAATAAAAGGGGTACTGTGTCATAAAGGAGCACATTGATGAACGGGCACTGTGATGTATGGGGCACTGATTTATGGGCACTGTGATGTAAGTGGCATTGATGTATTGGCACTGTGATATAAGCAGCACTGTGATGTAAGTGGCATTGATGTAAGCAGCACTGTGATGTAAGCAGCACTGTAATGTAAGTGGCATTGATTTATTGGCACCTTGTTGTAAGCAGCACTGTTATACAGATCACTGTGATGTAAGCTGCACTGTTATACAGATCACTGTGATGTAAGCTGCACTGTTTTATATATGGGCCCTGTGATGTAAGTGGCCATGATGTATGAGCACTGTGATGTACGGGGCACTGTTATGTAAGCGGGACAGTGATGTATAGGGGGCACAGTGATGTACAGGGCACTGTTATGTAAGCGGGACAGTGATGTATAGGGGGCACAGTGATGTACAGGGCACTGTTATGTAAGCGGCACGGTGATGTACGGGGCACTGTGGTGGACTGGGAACTGTGGTTTACATTTTGGAAATGTTACCATTGTTGCACCTTTACTGTAAAGTGGTTCTCCCCCCCCCTTCATCTTCTGATTTTTCTTAAAATCCACTTTACTTGGTAAGATGGCCAGTGGGCAGATTTGCTGGGGCAGCCAGTTGGCGGGCCATGGGGAAGGTTGGTGGTCAAGCATCGGGGGGCCCAGTCCTAAAGCTGTGTAAGGGGCCCCAACATTTCTGATGGCTGCCCTGACAGTGGGCAGTATGTACAGGAGAGGAGTGTGGAGGGTATGACAGTGGGCGGTATGTACAGGAGAGGAGTGTGGAGGGTATGACAGTGGGCGGTATGTACAGGAGAGGAGTGTGGAGGGTATGACAGTGGGCGGTATGTACAGGAGAGGAGTGTGGAGGGTATGACAGTGGGCGGTATGTACAGGAGAGGAGTGTGGAGGATATGACAGTGGGCGGTATGTACAGGAGAGGAGTGTGGCGGCTATGATGGTGGGCAGTATGTACAGGAGAGGAGTGTGGAGGGTATGACAGTGGGCGGTATGTACAGGAGAGGAGTGTGGAAAGTATGACAGTGGGCAGTATGTACATGAGAGGAGTGTGGAGGATGACAGTGGGCAGTATGTACAGGAGAGGAGTGTGCAGGGCATGACAGTGGGCAGCATGTACAGGAGAGGAGTGTGGCGGCTATGATGGTGGGCAGTATGTACAGGAGAGGAGTGTGGAGGGCATAACGGTGGGCAGTATGTACAGGAGAGGAGTGTGGAAAGTATGACAGTGGGCAGTATGTACAGGAGAGGAGTGTGGAAAGTATGACAGTGGGCAGTATGTACATGAGAGGAGTGTGGAGGATGACAGTGGGCAGTATGTACAGGAGAGGAGTGTGGAGGGTATGACAGTGGGCAGTATGTACATGAGATGAGTGTTGAGGATGACAGTGGGCAGAATGTACAGGAGAGGAGTGTGGATGATGACAGTGGGCAGTATGTACAGGAGAGGCATGTGGAGGGTATGACAGTGGGCAGAATGTACAGGAGAGGAGTGTTGAGGGTATGACAGTGGGCGGTATGTAGAGGAGAGGAGTGTGGAGGGTATGACAGTGGGCAGTATGTACAGGAGAGGAGTGTGGAGGGTATGACAGTGGGCGGTATGTACAGGAGAGGAGTGTGGAGGGTATGACAGTGGGCAGTATGTACAGGAGAGGAGTGTGGAGGGTATGACAGTGGGCGGTATGTACAGGAGAGGCATGTGGAGGGTATGACAGTGGGCAGTATGTACAGGAGAGGAGTGTGGAGGGTATGACAGTGGGCGGTATGTACAGGAGAGGCATGTGGAGGGTATTACAGTGGGCGGTATGTACAGGACAATATGCTGGGTATGACATTGGGCAGTATGTACAGGAAAGGATTGTGAAGGGTATGACAGTTAGCACTATGTGCTGGAAAAGAGTGCAAAGGGTATGAGGGTGAATATTATGTACAGGTTTGGAGTGTATAATGATAATCGGTAAGAGAGGGGCATCGTACCCTCTACTTGTGTCTATCTCCTCAACCCACAAGAAATTAAAGCACAAGTTGAGCAAAAACAATAGACCAATGGAAAAAGAAGTACCTGCATTCTGATGACAGGTCTATGCTCCACCATAAACCTAAGTTCTTGAAGCACAAGGAACCAGCAAGTTCTCCTGATTCTGTCTCGGCCA
>NC_138769.1:735354781-735417281 GCF_965119305.1 Pelophylax lessonae | reverse complement strand
TATATATATATATATATATATATATATATATATATATATATATATATACACACACACACATATACACACATTTTTTTTAAGCAAATATTCTGGAGAATAAAATGGCGGTCGTTGCAATATTTTTTGTCATGCAGTATTTGCGCAGCGGTCTTTTCAAACTCAATTTTTGAAAAAAATACACTTTAATAAATTAAAAAAAAAAAAAAAATTATAGTTAACCCATTTTTTTTTTTTTTGTATATTGTGAAAGATGATGTTACACCAAGTAAATTGATACCTAACATGTCACACTTTAATATTTTTTGTTGCGCTGTATTTGTGCAGCGGTCTTTCAAACCCCTTTTGTATTTTTTGGGGGAAAAAAATACATTTCACTGCATTTAAAAAAAACGGAAAAGATAAAGTTAGCCCATTTTTTTTTTTTTTGCACATATTGTGAAAGATGTTGTCCCCCTGAGTAAATAGATACCAATTTTTATTTTTTAACAGTTATCAGTTTAGAGTTGCAGAGGAGGTCTTTTTCTAGAATTATTGCTCTCTCTCTGGCGATTGCAGCGATACCTCACATGTGTGGTTGGAACATTGGGCGCGACTTACGTTAGACCTGGGCAGAGCCGGGGGAGGCGGCAGGGGGGGGGGACATCCCCTCCCGCTCGCTGGGATAACGACCGAGCGACTCCCGAGAGCTGCATCAGCTGTTATCTCCTGAAATCTAAAGAACGGTACCGGGGTGATACCTGCAGCTGCAGATCATGCCGCTACAAACACTTCTCCATGTACAGGGACAGAGACAGATACAGGGACAGGTACAGGAACAGATACAGGAACAGGGACAGGTAAAAGGACAGGTACAGGAACGGATACAGGTACAGGGACAGATACAGGGACAGGGACAGGGACAGGTACAGGGACAGGTACAGGTACAAATACAGGTACAGGGACAGATACAGGTACAGGTACAGGGACAGGTACATGTACAGATACAAGTACAGGGACAGATACAGGTACAGGGACAGATACAGGAACAGGGACAGGTAAAAGGACAGGTACAGGAACGGATACGGATACAGGTACAGGGACAGATACAGGGACAGGGACAGGTACAGGGACAGGTACAGGTACAGATACAGGTACAGGGACAGGTACAGGGACAGATACAGGTACAGGTACAGGGACAGGTACAGGTACAGATACAGGTACAGGGACAGATACAGGTACAGGGACAGATACAGGGACAGGTACAGGGACAAGTACAGGGACAGGGACAGATACAGGTACAGGGACAGGTGCAGGTACAGATACAGGTACAGGGACAGATACAGGTACAGGGACAGGGACAAGTACAGGGACAGGTACAGGGACAGGTGCAGGTACAGGTGCAGGTACAGATACAGGTACAGGGACAGGTACAGGGACAGGTACAGGAACAGATACAGGTACAGGTACAGGGACAGGTAAAAGGACAGGTACAGGAACTGATACAGGTACAGGTACAGATACAGGTACAGGGACAGGTAAAAGGACAGGTACAGGAACGGATACAGGTACAGGGACAGACACAGGGACAGGTACAGGGACAGATACAGGTACAGGGACAGATACAGGAACAGATACAGGGACAGATACAGGTACAGGTACAGGTACAGATACAGGTACAGGGACAGATACAGGGACAGGTACAGGGACAAGTACAGGGACAGGGACAGATACAGGTACAGGGACAGGTGCAGGTACAGATACAGGTACAGGGACAGATACAGGTACAGGGACAGATACAGGGACAGGTACAGGGACAAGTACAGGGACAGGTACAGGGACAGGTGCAGGTACAGATACAGGTACAGATACAGGTACAGGGACAGATACAGGTACAGGGACAGGTCAAGGGACAGGTACAGGGACAGGTACAGGGACAGGTGCAGGTACAGGGACAGGTAAAGGGAAAGGTACAGGGACAGGGACAGGTTTGTTAAAGTGCTTAAACGGATATTAATAGGCGGCAATTTTGCATTGAAGTCAATCAGACGCGATTTTGCATATTGACTTGAGTAGTCCATCGTGTCTGCCCATTTATTTATTTATTTATTTATTTTGTGGGGGGGGGGGGGGGGGTTATGTTTTTTTTTTTTTTTCGGTAACTTTGCTGTCTGACTATAGATCGCTGTTTATCCCGAGCATGTATGAGGCCATTTACTGTGAACTGTGTCACTACCTCTGCTGGTAGTTTATTCCCAGCATACAATGGCATTAACAAGCCATGCGTGTGATCAGGACATTGTCACTGAAGAAGTGAGACTACCTAACTGTGTGTTAGGGATCTACTGTTATATCAGCCGCCAAAAATTATCCGCTGAAAATAGTTTTATCAGTATAAAAATGAAAAAAGGGGGGCCGATAATGGCTTGCTGCGTCCCATTAACTTCAATGCAAAAACGCCTCCTATTGACTGCAATGCAAAATTACATCCCATTGACTTCAATGCAAAAACGTCCCCTATTGACTGCAATGCAAAATTGCATCTGATTGACTTCAATGCCAAAATCGCATCCAATTAGCATCAATGCAAAAACGCCCCCTATTGACTGCAATGCAAAATCATATCCGATTGACTTTAATGCAAAAATTGCATCCAATTTACTTTAATGCAAAAAGGCCCCCTATTGACTGCAATGCAAAATTGTGTCAGATTGACTTCAATGCAAAAATAGCATCCATTCAACCTCAGTGCAAAAACGTCCCATTGACTTCAATACAAAAACGCCCCTATTGACTGCAATGCAAAAATCACATTCCAATTGACTTTGAAGCAAAAATGCCCCCTATTGACTGCAATGCAAAATTACATCCCATTGACTTCAATGAAAAAACGTCCCCTTTTGACTGCAATGCAAAATTGTGTCTGATTGACTTCAATGCAAAAAAAGCATCCTATTGACTTCAACACAAAAAGTCTGCAAATGACTGCAATGCAAAATGCCCCCCTATTGACTGCAATGTAAAATCACATCTGATTGATTTCAATGCAAAAACACCCCCTATTAACTGCAATCCAAAATTGTATCCAATTGACTTCAATGCAAAAACGCCCCCTATTGACTGCAATGCAAAATCGCATCCCATTGACTTCAATGCAAAATTACCCCCGTCAGAAGGTTTATACTGCTCTGACAAAACATTGTCTATTTGTGCAAACAAGCAAGGATCTATAATTAAGGAAATTCAGCTTATTTCCATAAATCAACAAAAACTCGAGATTGTTTGTTGGCGCTAACCTGAAGATAAGAGGAATACAATTTTGTGCAAAAATATATATTTATTAAATAAAAATCAGTGCAGAATAATGTCAAAATATGACAACACTGAAGAAATGACACTTTGCTACAATGTAAAGTAGTGAGTGTACAGCTTGTATAACAGTGTAAATTTGCTGTCCCCTCAAAATAACTCAACACACAGCCATTAATGTCTAAACCGATGGCAACAAAAGTGAGTACACCCCTAAGTGACAATGTCCAAATTGAGCCCAATTAGCCATTTTCCCTCCCCGTGTCATGTGACTCGTTAGTGTTACAAGGTCTCAGGTGTGAATGGGGAGCAGGTGTGTTACATTTGGTGTTATCGCTCTCACTCTCTCATACTGGTCACTGGAAGTTCAACATGCCACCTCATGGCAAAGAACTCTCTGAGGATCTGAAAAAAAGAATTGTTGCTCTACATAAAGATGGCCTAGGCTATAAGAAGATTGCCAAGACCCTGAAACTGAGCTGCAGCACGGTGGCCAAGACCATACAGTGGTTTAACAGGTTCCACTCAGAACAGGCCTCGCCATGGTCAACCAAAGAAGTTGAGTGCACGTGCTCAGCGTCATATCCAGAGGTTGTCTTTGGGAAATAGACGTATGAGTGCTGCCAGCATTGCTGCAGAGGTTGAAGGGGGGGGGGGGGTCAGCCTGTCAGTGCTCAGACCATACGCCGCACACTGCATCAAATTGGTCTGCATGGCTGTCATCCCAGAAGGAAGCCTCTTCTAAAGATGATGCACAAGAAAACCCGCAAACAGTTTGCTGAAGACAAGCAGACTAAGGACATGGATTACTGGGACCATCTCCTGTGGTCTGATGAGACCAAGATAAACTTATTTGGTTCAGATGGTGTCAAGCGTGTGTGACGGCAACCAGGTGAGGAGTACAAAGACAAGTGTGTCTTGCCTACAGTCAGTCATGGTCTGGGGGATGCATGAGTGTTGCCGGCACTGGGGAGCTACAGTTCATTGAGGGAACCATGAATGCCGACATGTACTGTGACATACTGAAGCAGAGCATGATCCCCTCCCTTCATAGCCTGGGCCGCAGGGCAGTATTCCAACATACCGACCCCAAACACCTCCAAGACGACCACTGCCTTGCTAAAGAAGCTGAGGGTAAAGGTGATGGACTGGCCAAGCATGTCTCCAGACCTAAACCCTATTGAGCATCTGTGGGACATTTTCAAACAAAGGTGGAGGAGTGCAAGGTCTCTAACATCCACCAGCTCTGTGATGTCATCATGGAGGAGGGGAAGAGGACTCCAGTGACAACCTGTGAAGCTCTGGTGAACTCCATGCCCAAGAGGGTTAAGGCAGTGCTGGAAAATAATGGTGGCCACACAGAATATTGACACTTTGGGGCCAATTTGGACATTGTCACTTAGGGGTGTACTCACTTTTGTTGCCAGCGGTTTAGACATTAATGGCTGTGTGTTGAGTTATTTTGAGGGGACAGCAAATTTACACTGTTATACAAGCTGTACACTCACCACTTTACATTGTAGCAAAGTGTCATTTCTTCAGTGTTGTCACATGAAAAGATAGAATAAAATATTTACAAAAATGTGAGGGGTGTACTTACTTCTGTAAAATACTGTATGTGTATAATCTCCCAAGATTGGAAAATAGACCGGTCATACTGCAGTTAGATTGATCTAAATTCAAATCTTAATGCTATAAAGAAAATGCGGATGGTTCTTCTCCCTGGAATGATCACAGAGTGCCTGTGATCCTTCTATGTAGGAACACAGGTCTCTGTGGTCTTTTCACAAGCCCATCCCCCATACAGTTAGAATCACTCCCCTAGGCTCACATTTAACCCCTTGATCACCCACAGTGTTAACCCCTTCCCTGCCAGTGTCATTGGTGCATATTTTTAGCACTGATTACTGTAGTAATGTCACTGGTCCCCCCCCAAAAGTGTCAAAAAATGTCCATTAGGGGTCCGATCTGTCCGCCGCAATGTCGCAGTCCCGCTAAAAGATTGCTGTGGGAATGAAGGGGGTTAACCTATATTCTTTGTCCTCAGAAATTCCCTCAAATATAGCACAGTATTTCTATTCTACTGTCACAAGTTTAGAGTAAATAAGTGGCCAGTATTTACAGAGACATATGACCTTGTTGTAGATAGCAGCTAAAAATCAGTTAATAATTGATGTCTGCCATGCTGAATGAGGAGATGTGCATCAGACTTTGATTCTCGGAAGTTTTGGGAAATATGTTGATGTGGGGAGATGGGGGTGAAATAGATTTGTCATGCACTAATTGGCTACCATAGGAGAAGGCATAGTATGCACTGTTCTGATTGGTTGAGAACCCTTATCCACCTACATTTCATGTCTTATATAAACCACATAGGCCATTATTAAAATTGGACCCCCTTTGAACCCATAGATCTGCGTCTTGTCTCATCATTGTGTGGCCCCCCGATATCGTACGAGGGTCTCACTGGTCATCCAAGGAACAAACCTACTTAAGGCCCCTTTCACACATGCTGTCCGTTCGTCCGTTTTTCATCCATCCGTTGACAGATGAAAAACGGACATCAATGTATCTCTATGTAAAAACGGATGACAAGGGATGATCATCCGTTAACATCCGTTTTCATCTGCTTCCGTCAATGTCCGTTTTTTTGAATGGATGAGTGCCCTATTTTTCATCCAAAAAAATGGATCGAACGAAAAACGGATGACAATGGATGAAAACGGATGAAAAACGGATGAAAAACGGATGAAAAATGGATGAGAACGGATGAAAAACGGATGAAAAACGGATGAGAATGGATGAAAACGGATGAGAATGGATGAAAACGGATGAAAAACGGATGAGAATGGATGAGAATGGATGAGAACGGATGAAAACGGATGAAAAACGGATGAGAATGGATGAGAACGGATGAAAAACGGATGAAAAACGGATGAGAACGGATGAGAACGGATGAAAAATGGATGAAAAACGGATGAGAATGGATGAGAACGGATGAAAAACGGATGAGAATGGATGAGAACGGATGAAAAATGGATGAAAAACGGATGAGAACGGATGAAAAACAGATGAGAATGGATGAGAACGGATGAAAAACGGATGAGAATGGATGAAAAACGGATGAGAACGGATAAAAAATGGATAAAAACTGACGAAAAACGGATGAAAAACAGATAGCAACTGACGAAAAACGGAAAACAACTGACGAAAAATGGATGAAAAACGGATTAGAACGGATGAGAACGGATGAAAAGCGGATGAGAATGGATGAGAACGGATGAAAAACGGATGGAAAACGGATGAGAATGGATGAGAACGGATGAAAAACGGATGAGAACTGATGAGAGCGGATGAAAAACGGATGAAAAACGGATGACAACGGATGACAACGGATAAAAATGGATGACAACGGATGAGAATGGATGAAAAACGGATGACAACGAATGAAAAATGGATAACAACTGATGAAAAATGGATGACAACGGATGAGAACGGATGAAAAACGGATGAAAAACGGATGAAAATGGATGACAACGGATGAGAACGGATAAAAAATGAATGACAACGGATGAGAATGGATGAAAAACGGATGAAAAACGGATGAGAATGGATGAGAACGGATGAGAACTGATGAAAAACGGATGAGAACTGATGAGAGCGGATGAAAAACGGATGAAAAACGGATGACAACGGATAAAAATGGATGACAACGGATGAAAAATGGATGAAAAACGGATGAGAATGGATGAGAACGGATGAAAAACGGATGAAAAACGGATGAGAATGGATGAGAACGGATGAAAAATGGATGAAAAACGGATGAGAACGGATGAAAAACAGATGAGAATGGATGAGAACGGATGAAAAACGGATGAGAATGGATGAAAAACGGATGAGAACGGATAAAAAATGGATAAAAACTGACGAAAAACGGATGAAAAACAGATAGCAACTGACGAAAAACGGAAAACAACTGACGAAAAATGGATGAAAAACGGATTAGAACAGATGAGAACGGATGAAAAGCGGATGAGAATGGATGAGAACGGATGAGAACGGATGAAAAACGGATGGAAAACGGATGAGAATGGATGAGAACGGATGAGAACTGATGAAAAACGGATGAGAACTGATGAGAGCGGATGAAAAACGGATAAAAATGGATGACAACGGATGAGAATGGATGAAAAACGGATGACAACGAATGAAAAATGGATAACAACTGATGAAAAATGGATGACAACGGATGAGAACGGATGAAAAACGGATGAAAAACGGATGAAAATGGATGACAACGGATGAGAACGGATAAAAAATGAATGACAACGGATGAGAATGGATGAAAAACGGATGAAAAACGGATGACAACGGATTAGAGCGGATGAAAAAAAGGATGACAACGGATGAGAATGGATGAAAAACGAATGACAACGAATTAAAAATGGATAACAACTGACGAAAAACGGATGACAATGGATGACATCGGATGAGAACGGATGAAAAACGGATCACAATGGATGAGAACGGATGAAAAACGGATCACAATGGATGAGAACGGATGAAAAACGGATCACAACTAGGGTTGAGCGGACACCTAGATGTCCGTGTTCGACGGGTTCGGCCGAACTTTAAAAAAAAGTCCGGGTCCGTGTCCCGGACTTTTACCGAACTTTTCCCGGACACCGAACCCCATTGAAGTCAATGGGGACCCGAACTTTAAGGCACTAAAATGGCTCTAAAACACCAAAGGAAAGGGCTAGAGTGCTGCAAATGGCAGCAAAACGTAATTAAGAGCATGGCAAGTGCTCTGCAAACAAATGTGGATAGGGAAATAACTTAAAACAACAAAAAAAAAACAGAAAAATAAAACAATGTTCTTCTTCATCTCTGAAGGACGAGGCCCATATGGAGTAGGAGGGAGGTTGAGGTGGTGGTGGATGTGGCGGTGACATAGGCGTGCGCACAGGGTGTGCTGGGTGTGCCTGGGCACACCCTAATCACCTAGGGCACATAGCATTGCCAGTGAGGAGATGGGAAAGATCTCCCTGGGACCTGCTCTGCTCTATTTCTCCTTGCCTACAGGTACATGGCCCCGATACATTACTCTCCCTGCTGGCAAACACATGCATGTGTATTTCAACTTTGGGGTGCACACCTTAATGCAATAGGCTGCGCACACCTATGGGCGGTGTAGGTGGAAGCGGCGGTGGAGGAGGACCAGGGCCGGATTAACAGCATCATGGGCTTGGTGCTGAGGATTTTGAAGGGCCTTAAGGGCCGTGCCTTGCCATGCACCCAGAGGAGGAAGGGTGCAGCCATGCATGCCTAATTCAACATGGGATGCTGTCTCTGAAGCCCATAAACACATCCATGCATCGCCAACTGTCCCTCCTTGTCCGGCCTTCACGCTGTGTGGGGAGGTTCTGAGGGTGCTGCCTGGGGAAGCGAGCATAGAAGCCAGACTTCTGTGTTTACAAGTGACAGAAGAGCGGTAACAGTGAATATGGCCAACCCGGGGCCTATATAAAAGGTAGGGGCCTGGAGCTGCAGCTCCAATAGCCCCTACATTAATCTGGCCCTGAGGAGGAGGACGAGGTAGCCAACACTGCTTCTTTTCAAAAATTTTAAATGAGGGTACACCCCAAAAGAGTGAGAAAGAGCAAAAATGGAACAATGGGTGGGTAAGGTCGGTATCCATTGCTATTCTGCATAAGGTACGGAAAAGTCCCGTGGGATCCATGCCTGGTTCATTTTAATGAACGTGAGCTTGTCCACATTGTCTCTGGACAGGCGGCTGCGCTTGTCTGTTATAACGCCCCCAGCCGTGCTAAATACCCGTTCAGATAATACACTGGCTGCAGGGCACGCCAGCACCTCCAAGGCGTAAAGGGCAAGCTCAGGCCATGTGCCCAATTTGGAGACCCAGAAGTTGAAGGGGGCAGACCCGTCATTCACTACATGTAGGCGTGTGCACACATACTGCTCCACCATGTTGGTAAAATGCTGCCTCCTGCTAAGACGTTCCATCTGAGCTGCTGGTGCTGCTGTTTGTTGTGGCGTGCTGACAAAGCTTTTCCACATTTCGGCCATGCTAACCCTGCCTTCTGAGGTGCTGGCGGTGCCCTGGTTGCGTTGGCGACCTCCTCCTCCTCCTCCTCTGCCTTGTGCTTCCACTGTGGCCCCGCTGTCAGATGGGAATGCCAGCAGCATGGCGTCTACCAGCGTGCGCTTGTACTCGCGCATCTTGCGATCGCGCTCCAGTGAGTGAATTAAGGACGGTACGTTGTCCTTGTAACGGGGATCCAGCAGCGTGGCCACCCAGTAATCAGCACAAGTTAGAATGTGGGCAACTCGGCGGTCGTTGTGGAGACACTGCAGCATGTAATCGCTCATGTGTGCCAGGCTGCCCAGAGGCAACGAAAGGCTGTCCTCTGTGGGAGGTGTATCGTCCGTGTCCTCTGTATCCCCCCAGCCACGCACCAGTGATGGCCATGAGCTGGCCTGGGTGCCACCCTGCTGTGAACATGGTTCCATCTCCTCCTCCAGCTCCTCCTCCTCCTCATCCTCCTCATCCTCCAGAACTGTGCCCCTGCTGGACAATTGCGTCCCTGGCGTTTGCGTGTGCAGGAACCCACCCTCGGAGCCCCTTGCGAATGACTGCCCTGAAAGCCTTGGAAATGTTACCTCTTCATCCTCCTCCTCCTCCTCATCCTGTGCCACATCCTCTTCCATCATCGCCCGAATTGTTTTTTCAAGGAGGCATAGAAGTGGGATAGTTAAGCTGAGAACGGCGTCATTGCCACTGGCCATGTTGGTGGAGTACTCAAAACAGCGCAACAAGGCACACAGGTCTCGCATGGAGGCCCAGTTATTGGTGGTGAAGTGGTGCTGTTCCGCAGAGCGACTCACGCGTGCGTGCTGCAGCTGAAACTCCACTATGGCCTGCTGCTGCTCGCACAGTCTTTCCAGCATGTGCAAGGTGGAGTTCCACCTTGTGGGCACGTCACATATGAGGCGGTGAGCGGGAAGGCCGAAGTTACGCTGCAGCGCTGCCAGGCGAGCAGCAGCAGGGTGAGAACGCCGAAAGTGCGCACAAACGGCCCGCACTTTCTGCAGCAGCTCTGACATATCGGGGTAGTTTTTAAGGAACCTCTGCACCACCAAATTCAGCACATGCGCCAGGCAAGGGATGTGCGTCAAACCGGCTAGGCCCAGAGCTGCTATGAGATTTCGCCCGTTATCGCACACCACCAGGCCGGGCTTGAGGCTCGCTGGCAGCAACCACTCATTTGTCTGCTGTTCCATGCTCCTCCACAACTCCTGCGCGGTGTGTGGTTTGTCCCCCAAACAGGCAAGTTGTAAAACTGCCTGCTGTCGTTTACCCCTGGCCGTGCTGAAGTTGGTGGTGAAGGTGTTACGCTGTCCGGATGAGGAGGCGGTAGAGGATGAGGAAGCGGAGTAGGAGGAGTTAGGAACAGGAGGCAAACTGAAGCGCCCTGCAATCCTCGGTGGTGGAAGGACATGCGCCAAATTGCTATCCGCCTCAGGCCCATCCGCCACTGCATTTACCCAGTGTGCCGTTAGGGAGATATAACGCCCCTGACCGTGCTTACTGGTCCACGTATCCGTAGTTAGGTGGACCTTGGCACAGATGGCGTTGCGCAGTGCACACCTGATATTTTCCCCCACTTGGTTGTGCAGGGAAGGGATGGCTTGCCTGGAAAAGTAGTGGCGGCTGGGCACGACGTACTGTGGGACAGCCACCGACATAAGGTTTTTAAAACTGTGCGTCTCCACCAGACGGAATGACAGCATTTCAAAGGCCAATAATTTTGAAATGCTGGCATTCAGGGCCAGGGATCGCGGGTGGGTAGGGGGGTACTTCCTCTTCCTCTCAAGTGTTTGGGAGATGGAAAGCTGAACGCTTCCACGGGACATTGTGGAGATGGTTGTTGGTGACCCAGGTGGTGGTGTTGCTGACAGATCGTCTGTTTGCGGGGTGGCAGGTGCCGGTATCACTACAGATGTGGCTGGAGCGGCCGAGACTGCAGCAGAAGAGGAAGCAGGATGAGCCAGAGACGTTTCTTGGTTTTGAAGGTGTGTACTCCACTGCAGCTCGTGCTTTGCACTTAGATGCCTGATCATGCAGGTTGTGCTCAGGTTGAGAAGGTTTATGCCTCGCTTCAAGCTCTGATTGCACAGGGTGCAAACCACTCGTGTCCTGTCATCAGCACATTTTCTAAAGAACTTCCACGCTAGAGAACTCCTTTGAGCTGACTTTGGTGCGCTCGTTCCCTTGCTGCGTTGGGCAGTAGCGGGCGTAGTGTCTAGGGCACGGCCGCTCCGCTTCTGCACCCTGCTCCCTCTTCTGCTGTGCTGGTGGCTCTGTGCGACCACCGCCTCTTCCTCCAAACTACTCAGGTCACCTGCATGACGTTCATTCCATGTGGGGTCGAGGACCTCATCGTCCTCCACATCATCTTCCACCCAGTCTTCACCCCTGCCCTCCTTGTCGGTCTCCACAATGCTGAACGCCGCAGCAGTTGGCACCTGCGTTTCGTCATCATCGGAGACGTGCTGCGATGATCCTTGCATGTACTCATCTTGAGAAATAAGTGGTTGGGCATCGCTGCACTCAATCTCTTCCACTTCTGGGGCAGGGCTAGGTGGATGGCCCTGGGAAACCCTGCTGACAGAGTCCTCAAAAAGAATAAGAGACTGCTGTATGGCTTGGGGCTCAGACTGCTGGCCTGATTTGCAAGGGGGTGAGGTGAAAGACGGTTGGACATTGGCTGCAGGTGCCAACTCTGACCTTTCTGCAGTAGACTGGGTGGGAGACAATGTGAAGGAACTGGAGGCACTGTCAGCAGCAAACCAATCTACTATCGCCTCAACTTGTTCTGGCCTCATCACTTCTAGGGGCGTTTGATGCCCTACCAAATACTGATGCAGGTTCTGTCGCCTACTCACACTTGAGGAAGGTGTTTCACTTGTGCGTGTAGCTGGCACAGATCGACCACGTCCTCTCCTTGCAACAGGAGCTCTACCAGCAGCACCACGACCCAGGCCACGGCCCTTATTTGACGGTCTCCTCATATTTCTGTAATTTAAGATCTTGCCCTAGAAAGGTTTTTATTGAATAGCGGAATAGGAAATATGATCCAAAAAAGTGTATGTATCTCGCACGTACAAAACCACACTAGGCCCCAATTACTATTGTTTCTACCCCTAAAAGGATGGATGAGGAGTAGGAGGAGTATGGAACAGACAGCACCCTCAAATCTTCAGAAGTATGAGATGAACCCCAAAAACATGGAAAGGTGGATCTCACACGTACCGACACAGACTATCCCGCAATTCAATTGATCCTCAAAGGTTTTTATTGAATAGCGGAATAGGAAATATGATCAAAAAAAGTGTATGTATCTCGCACCTACACAACCACACTAGGCCCCAATTACTATTGTTTGTACCCCTAAGAGGATGGATGAGGAGTAGGAGGAGGAGTATGGAACAGGCAGCACCCTCAAATCTTCAGAAGTATGAGATGAACCCCAAAAACTTGGAAAGGTGGATCTCACACGTACCGACACAGACTATCCCGCAATTCAATTGATCCTCAAAGGTTTTTATTGAATAGCGGAATAGGAAATATGATCAAAAAAAGTGTATGTATCTCGCACGTACACAACCACACTAGGCCCCAATTACTATTGTTTGTACCCCTAAAAGGATGGTTGAGCAGTAGGAGCAGGAGTATGGAACAGGCAGCACCCTCAAATCTTCAGAAGTATGAGATGAACCCCAACAACTTGGAAAGGTGGATCTCACACGTACCGACACAGACTATCTCGCAATTGAATTGATCCCCAAAGGTTTTAATTGAATAGCGGAATAGAAAATATGATCAAAAAGAAAGTGTATGTATCTCGCACGTACACCACCACACTAGGCCCCAACTACTATTGTTTGTACCCCTAAAAGGATGGTTGAGCAGTAGGAGGAGGAGTATGGAACAGGCAGCACCCTCAAATCTTCAGAAGTATGAGATGAACCCCAAAAACTTGGAAAGGTGGATCTCTCTCACACGTACCAACACAGACTATCCCCCAATTTAACTGATCCCCAAAGGTTTTTGATTAAATAGCGGAATAGAAAATATGATCCAAAAAAAGTGTATGTATATCACACGTACACAACCACACTAGGCCCCAATTACTATTGTTTGTACCCCTAAAAGGCTAGATGAGGAGTAGGGGGGGTATGGAACAGGCAGCACCCTCAAACCTTCAGAAGTATGAGATGAACCCCAACAACTTGGAAAGGTGGATCTCTCTCACACGTACCAACACAGACTATCCCCCAATTTAACTGATCCCCAAAGGTTTTTGATTAAATAGCGGAATAGAAAATATGATCCAAAAAAAGTGTATGTATATCACACGTACACAACCACACTGGGCCCCAATTACTATTGTTTGTACCCCTAAAAGGCTAGATGAGGAGTAGGGGGAGTATGGAACAGGCAGCACCCTCAAACCTTCAGAAGTATGAGATGAACCCCAACAACTTGGAAAGGTGGATCTCTCTCACACGTACCAACACAGACTATCCCCCAATTTAACTGATCCCCAAAGGTTTTTGATTAAATAGCGGAATAGAAAATATGATCCAAAAAAAGTGTATGTATATCACACGTACACAACCACACTAGGCCCCAATTACTATTGTTTGTACCCCTAAAAGGCTAGATGAGGAGTAGGGGGGGTATGGAACAGGCAGCACCCTCAAACCTTCAGAAGTATGAGATGAACCCCAACAACTTGGAAAGGTGGATCTCTCTCACACGTACCAACACAGACTATCCCCCAATTTAACTGATCCCCAAAGGTTTTGATTAAATAGCGGAATAGAAAATATGATCCAAAAAAAGTGTATGTATATCACACGTACACAACCACACTAGGCCCCAATTACTATTGTTTGTACCCCTAAAAGGCTAGATGAGGAGTAGGGGGAGTATGGAACAGGCAGCACCCTCAAACCTTCAGAAGTATGAGATGAACCCCAACAACTTGGAAAGGTGGATCTCTCTCACACGTACCAACACAGACTATCCCCCAATTTAACTGATCCCCAAAGGTTTTTGATTAAATAGCGGAATAGAAAATATGATCCAAAAAAAGTGTATGTATATCACACGTACACAACCACACTAGGCCCCAATTACTATTGTTTGTACCCCTAAAAGGCTAGATGAGGAGTAGGGGGGGTATGGAACAGGCAGCACCCTCAAACCTTCAGAAGTATGAGATGAACCCCAACAACTTGGAAAGGTGGATCTCTCTCACACGTACCAACACAGACTATCCCCCAATTTAACTGATCCCCAAAGGTTTTTGATTAAATAGCGGAATAGAAAATATGATCCAAAAAAAGTGTATGTATATCACACGTACACAACCACACTGGGCCCCAATTACTATTGTTTGTACCCCTAAAAGGCTAGATGAGGAGTAGGGGGAGTATGGAACAGGCAGCACCCTCAAACCTTCAGAAGTATGAGATGAACCCCAACAACTTGGAAAGGTGGATCTCTCTCACACGTACCAACACAGACTATCCCCCAATTTAACTGATCCCCAAAGGTTTTTGATTAAATAGCGGAATAGAAAATATGATCCAAAAAAAGTGTATGTATATCACACGTACACAACCACACTGGGCCCCAATTACTATTGTTTGTACCCCTAAAAGGCTAGATGAGGAGTAGGGGGAGTATGGAACAGGCAGCACCCTCAAACCTTCAGAAGTATGAGATGAACCCCAACAACTTGGAAAGGTGGATCTCTCTCACACGTACCAACACAGACTATCCCCCAATTTAACTGATCCCCAAAGGTTTTTGATTAAATAGCGGAATAGAAAATATGATCCAAAAAAAGTGTATGTATATCACACGTACACAACCACACTAGGCCCCAATTACTATTGTTTGTACCCCTAAAAGGCTAGATGAGGAGTAGGGGGAGTATGGAACAGGCAGCACCCTCAAACCTTCAGAAGTATGAGATGAACCCCAACAACTTGGAAAGGTGGATCTCTCTCACACGTACCAACACAGACTATCCCCCAATTTAACTGATCCCCAAAGGTTTTTGATTAAATAGCGGAATAGAAAATATGATCCAAAAAAAGTGTATGTATATCACACGTACACAACCACACTGGGCCCCAATTACTATTGTTTGTACCCCTAAAAGGCTAGATGAGGAGTAGGGGGAGTATGGAACAGGCAGCACCCTCAAACCTTCAGAAGTATGAGATGAACCCCAACAACTTGGAAAGGTGGATCTCTCTCACACGTACCAACACAGACTATCCCCCAATTTAACTGATCCCCAAAGGTTTTTGATTAAATAGCGGAATAGAAAATATGATCCAAAAAAAGTGTATGTATATCACACGTACACAACCACACTAGGCCCCAATTACTATTGTTTGTACCCCTAAAAGGCTAGATGAGGAGTAGGGGGAGTATGGAACAGGCAGCACCCTCAAACCTTCAGAAGTATGAGATGAACCCCAACAACTTGGAAAGGTGGATCTCTCTCACACGTACCAACACAGACTATCCCCCAATTTAACTGATCCCCAAAGGTTTTTGATTAAATAGCGGAATAGAAAATATGATCCAAAAAAAGTGTATGTATATCACACGTACACAACCACACTAGGCCCCAATTACTATTGTTTGTACCCCTAAAAGGCTAGATGAGGAGTAGGGGGGGTATGGAACAGGCAGCACCCTCAAACCTTCAGAAGTATGAGATGAACCCCAACAACTTGGAAAGGTGGATCTCTCTCACACGTACCAACACAGACTATCCCCCAATTTAACTGATCCCCAAAGGTTTTTGATTAAATAGCGGAATAGAAAATATGATCCAAAAAAAGTGTATGTATATCACACGTACACAACCACACTAGGCCCCAATTACTATTGTTTGTACCCCTAAAAGGCTAGATGAGGAGTAGGGGGGGTATGGAACAGGCAGCACCCTCAAATCTTCAGAAGTATGAGATGAACCCCAAAAACTTGGAAAGGTGGATCTCTCTCACACGTACCAACACAGACTATCCCCCAATTTAACTGATCCCCAAAGGTTTTTGATTAAATAGCGGAATAGAAAATATGATCCAAAAAAAGTGTATGTATATCACACGTACACAACCACACTAGGCCCCAATTACTATTGTTTGTACCCCTAAAAGGCTAGATGAGGAGTAGGGGGGGTATGGAACAGGCAGCACCCTCAAACCTTCAGAAGTATGAGATGAACCCCAACAACTTGGAAAGGTGGATCTCTCTCACACGTACCAACACAGACTATCCCCCAATTTAACTGATCCCCAAAGGTTTTTGATTAAATAGCGGAATAGAAAATATGATCCAAAAAAAGTGTATGTATATCACACGTACACAACCACACTAGGCCCCAATTACTATTGTTTGTACCCCTAAAAGGCTAGATGAGGAGTAGGGGGGGTATGGAACAGGCAGCACCCTCAAACCTTCAGAAGTATGAGATGAACCCCAACAACTTGGAAAGGTGGATCTCTCTCACACGTACCAACACAGACTATCCCCCAATTTAACTGATCCCCAAAGGTTTTTGATTAAATAGCGGAATAGAAAATATGATCCAAAAAAAGTGTATGTATATCACACGTACACAACCACACTGGGCCCCAATTACTATTGTTTGTACCCCTAAAAGGCTAGATGAGGAGTAGGGGGAGTATGGAACAGGCAGCACCCTCAAACCTTCAGAAGTATGAGATGAACCCCAACAACTTGGAAAGGTGGATCTCTCTCACACGTACCAACACAGACTATCCCCCAATTTAACTGATCCCCAAAGGTTTTTGATTAAATAGCGGAATAGAAAATATGATCCAAAAAAAGTGTATGTATATCACACGTACACAACCACACTGGGCCCCAATTACTATTGTTTGTACCCCTAAAAGGCTAGATGAGGAGTAGGGGGAGTATGGAACAGGCAGCACCCTCAAACCTTCAGAAGTATGAGATGAACCCCAACAACTTGGAAAGGTGGATCTCTCTCACACGTACCAACACAGACTATCCCCCAATTTAACTGATCCCCAAAGGTTTTTGATTAAATAGCGGAATAGAAAATATGATCCAAAAAAAGTGTATGTATATCACACGTACACAACCACACTAGGCCCCAATTACTATTGTTTGTACCCCTAAAAGGCTAGATGAGGAGTAGGGGGGGTATGGAACAGGCAGCACCCTCAAACCTTCAGAAGTATGAGATGAACCCCAACAACTTGGAAAGGTGGATCTCTCTCACACGTACCAACACAGACTATCCCCCAATTTAACTGATCCCCAAAGGTTTTTGATTAAATAGCGGAATAGAAAATATGATCCAAAAAAAGTGTATGTATATCACACGTACACAACCACACTAGGCCCCAATTACTATTGTTTGTACCCCTAAAAGGCTAGATGAGGAGTAGGGGGAGTATGGAACAGGCAGCACCCTCAAATCTTCAGAAGTATGAGATTGTGTTCACTGTACCCCACAAAGATTGAGTTCACTGCACCCCACAATGATTGTGTTCACTGCACCCCACAAAGATTGTGTTCACTGCACCTCACAAAGATTGTGTTCACTGTACCCCCCAAAGATTGTGTTCACTGCACCCCACAAAGATTCTGTTCACTGTACCCCACAAAGATTGTGTTCACTGCACCCTAAAAGGATGTTGTTCACTGCACCCCACAAAGATTGTGTTCACTGCACCCTAAAAGGATGTTGTTCACTGCACCCCAAAAAGATTGTGTTCACTGTACCCCCCCAAAGATTGTGTTCACTGCACCCCACAAAGATTGTGTTCACTGCACCCCAAAAAGATTGTGTTCACTGTACCCCCCAAAGATTGTGTTCACTGCACCCCAAAAAGATTGTGTTCACTGTACCCCCCAAAGATTGTGTTCACTGCACCCCACAAAGATTCTGTTCACTGTACCCCACAAAGATTGTGTTCACTGCACCCCAAAAAGATTGTGTTCACTGTACCCCCCCAAAGATTGTGTTCACTGCACCCCACAAAGATTCTGTTCACTGCACCCCACAAAGGATTTTGTTCACTGCACCCCAAAAAGATTGTGTTCACTGCACCCCAAAAAGGATTTTGATCACTGCACCCCAAAAAGGATGTTGTTCACTGCACCCCAAAAATGATTTTGTTCACTCCACCCCAAAAAGATTGTGTTCACTGTACCCCACAAAGATTGTGTTCACTGCACCCCAAAAAGATTGTGTTCACTGTACCCCCCAAAGATTGTGTTCACTGCACCCCACAAAGATTCTGTTCACTGTACCCCACAAAGATTGTGTTCACTGCACCCCAAAAAGATTGTGTTCACTGCACCCCAAAAAGGATGTTGTTCACTGCACCCCAAAAAGGATGTTGTTCACTCCACCCCAAAAAGATTGTGTTCACTGCACCCCACAAAGATTGTGTTCACTGCACCCCAAAAAGATTGTGTTCACTGCACCCCAAAAATGATTTTGTTCACTGCACCCCAAAAAGGATTTTGTTCACTGCACCCCAAAAAGGATGTTGTTCACTCCACCCCAAAAAGATTGTGTTCACTGCACCCCAAAAAGATTGTGTTCACTGCACCCCACAAAGGATTTTGTTCACTGCACCCCAAAAAGATTGTGTTCACTGCACCCCAAAAAGGATGTTGTTCACTGCACCCCAAAAAGGATTTTGTTCACTGCACCCCAAAAAGATTGTGTTCACTGCACCCCACAAAGGATTTTGTTCACTGCACCCCACAAAGATTGTGTTCACTGCACACCAAAAAGGATTGTGTTCACTGCACCCCAAAAAGATTTTGTTCACTGCACCCCAAAAAGATTGTGTTCACTGCAGCCCAAAAAGATTGTGTTCACTGCAGCCCAAAAAGATTGTGTTCACTGCAGCCCAAAAAGATTGTGTTCACTGCAGCTCACACACAGAAAAATGGATGTGGATCACTGACACCTGCCTATCTCCAATCCCACACCACACAGCAATATCGATTGTAGTTTGTAGAACACAGTTTCCCTAAAATTCAGCAGACTCTGTCCCTAACAGGATTGAGAAGAGATCGTAGATCAGGATTGAGTGCAGATTCACCCCACCCCCCACACAGCAATATCGATTGTAGTTTGTAGAAGACACTGACCCTATAATTCAGCAGACTCTATCCCTAAAATGCCTACAACTCGCCCTGCCTAAACACTCCGACCTGTCCCTCAATTCTATCCGGACACAAATGGTTTTTTCCTGCCTATCTTTCCCTAATCAGCAGCCAGCACATTGATGTGTGCTCTGTCCCTTAGCTAAGCAGCAGAATGACGCTGCTGCGGCGGCTGCCTCGAACTTATAAAGACTTGGTCACATGCTTCAGACGGCCAATCACAGCTACTAAGACATTTGCAGGCATGGCTGGGATGGCTTAAGGCACACCAGTTAAACGATTGTTGATTGGCTGTTGAAAGCCCGCCATGAAAAGAGCGCCAAAGCATGCAAAACCCGGAAATAAAACGACCGAACACGGATTTTTACCCGAACATACAGTAAAGTGTCCGTGTCCGTGTTCGGGTAAAAAAAATCCAATTATTCGGTACGAACACGAATAATACAGTCCGTGTTCGCTCAACACTAATCACAACGAATGAAAATTGGATAACAACTGACGAATAATGGATGAAAAACGGATGACAGCGGACGTGACTGAACCGATAAACTGAACGGATGTGTGAAAGGGGCCTTAGATTGCCTTTTCAATCGCAGATCGCCGCCATTACTATTAAAAAAAAAAATAATAAAATAAATAAAACTAAAGTAAATCTTTCCCCTAGTTTGTAGACGCGATAACTTTGGCGCAAACCAATAAAAATACGCTTATTGCGATTTTCTTTTTTTTTTTTTACCAAAAATATATAGCAATAAACAAATTGGCCTAAAGTGATTAAAAATTTGATTTTTACATTTTTTTTTTTGGGAATGTTATATAGCAGAATGTGAAAATTATTGTTTTTTCCCCCAGAATTGTCACTTTTTTTTTTGTTTATAGCGCAAAAAATAAAAATCGAAGAGGTGATCAAATATTACCAAAATAAATATTTGGGTACAGCATTGCACGACCGCGCAATTGTCCGTTAAAGTAACGCAGTGCCGAATCGCAAAATATGGCCTGGTCATTAAGGGGGTAAATCCTTCCGTCCAGAACTGGTTAACACCAGTGGCGGCCTGTGCATAGGGGGCACCAGGGCGCCGCCCCCCCTAAAAAAAAGGAAAAAAAATTACAAAAAGAACAATAAAGTTTAAAAAAAAAATTGCGTTCGCCGGCCTATGTGGTGGCTATGGGGTGGGGGGGGGAGTGGGGTTTACGACCCAGAAGAGGCGCCGATTGGCTGCCTTCTGGGGGCGTAACCTGGACGCAGGTCATAGCGCTAGGACACCCCCACTTTTGTGATATCCTGGCTGTGATTGGTCCAGTCTCCAGCCTGGACCAATCATCATCCAGGACATCTGATTGCTGACGTCGCAATGGGGGCGGAGCCACGCACCGTCACCGCCCGGACTGATCGGAAGACCAGAAGACTGAAGAGGACGAGACGAGCAGCGCCGTGGACGGTTCCCGGAATCCCGCCGCCGTCAGAAGAAGAGGACTCGAGGAGAGGAGCAGCGCCGTGGACGTCTCGCAGGCAGCCCAGGAGGAGAGCAGGTAAGTGATTGAAGCCGACCTGTACCCTCACCTGTGCCATGCCTATACCATCACCTGTACCATGCCTATACCATCACCTGTGCCATGCCTATACCATCACCTGTGCCATGCCTGTGCCATGCCTATACCATCACCTGTGCCATGCCTGTGCCATGCCTGTACCATCACCTGTGCCATGCCTGTACCATAACCTGTACCATGCCTATACCATCACCTGTGCCATGCCTATACCATCACCTGTGCCATGCCTATACCATCACCTGTGCCATGCCTGTGCCATGCCTGTACCATCACCTGTGCCATGCCTGTACCATAACCTGTGCCATGCCTATACCATCACCTGTGCCATGCCTGTACCATGCTTATACCATCACCTGTGCCATGCCTATACCATCACCTGTGCCATGCCTGTACCATCACCTGTGCCATTCCTATACCATCACCTGTGCCATGCCTATACCATCACCTGTGCCATGCCTGTGCCATGCCTATACCATCACCTGTGCCATGCCTGTGCCATCACCTGTGCCATGCCTATACCATCACCTGTGCCATGCCTGTGCCATGCCTATACCATCACCTGTGCCATGCCTATACCATCACCTGTGCCATGCCTGTGCCATGCCTATACCATCACCTGTGCCATGCCTGTACCATGACCTCAAAGTCACGCAATTTTTTTACAGCGTTTTTTGCCGCGAAGCAATACCTATTACATTTTCCTTTTTGAGCACCAGCCGCCACTAGTTAATACATATATTTTTCAAGGATTAATCCCCCCCCCCCCCCCCCCCAAAATATATAGAATATCGGTTGAATATTAGAAAAGTAAATATATATAAAACTTTCCTAGAACTTATTCAATTAAGTAGGCCTATGTATATGTTTCATATATTACAACAATACAATAATATTATTACTAATACAATCTTTACAAATAATAATAATGTTTCCTCAAGCAAATTTTAAATGAGTCATTTAAAAAAAAAAAATTGAAACATTCTGATCCCTTGTCTATTGTTGAAATTGAGACAAGAATGACATCACTCTCATTATAACCCGGCCTGGCACCATGGCTAGTCCCTATCTTGGCGTGTTGTCTGGGCCCCTTTAATTTATTGGCGTAAGAAAGGATTTGCTAAGACTCTAAAATTCTCTGTAAGAGTCTTCATCCAAGGATTAACAAACTTACATTCACCTCATGACAAAGATGGCTGCCAGGATGCCCATATAATAATTAGGGATAGACCGATCGTTTTTTTAAAGGGCCGATACTGTACCGATATTTTGGTCACAACGTATCGGTATCAGCCGATATTGGCCGATATTTTGCAAAAATATTTGACACAAATCTGGTACTGAACATGTTAATTTTTGTTTAATGCTTAATGGCTGGCTTGCTGGCACCCTGTGGTGGGTGGCTGGCTGGCTGGCATCCTGTGGTGGGTGGCTGGCTGTCTGTCACTCTGTGGTGGGTGGCTGGCTGTCTGTCACTCTGTGGTGGGTGGCTGGCTGGCTGACACCCTGTGGTGGGTGGCTGGCTGGCACCCTGTGGTGGGTGGCTGGCTGGCACCCTGTGGTGGGTGGCTGGCTGGCATCCTGTGGTGGGTGGCTGGCTGGCACCCTGTGGTGGGTGGCTGGCTGTCTGGCACTCTGTGGTAGGTGGCTGGCTGACACCCTGTGGTGGGTGGGTGGCTGGCACAGGGGCTGTAGGTGGTTGGCTGGGACCCTGTGGTGGGTGGGTGGCTGGCACAGGGGCTCTGGGTGGCTGGCTGGCTCGCTGGTACAGTGCAGAGGTATGATATACTGAATACTTTTCAAGGCCATAAGTAAGAAGAAGCAGCTTGGTATGTATATTGCCTACCAGCATTTGCGGAGGAAGCTTGATCGTCTTGTCTCGTATGGAGGAGATCCAGGGGAGATCTCGGAGGTAAAGCTTCTTCTTAGGAAGTGTCAATACGACCGGCATGCCTCCTTGGTTCTGGAGAGGAATTATGGGAAATATCACTCGCCTGATCCTTACCAGAACTGTAAGCAAGGCATAGCAGTTAAGACGGTCATAGGTCTGAGGGATAGTACGGGTTCCCTGGTGAAGTCCAGATCAGGGATCCTGGAGATCTTCAGGGCATATTACGCAGATCTTCTGGGAAGAAAGGACCTTAGTCGGGACAGGATGGAAAGCTTTCTGGATTCTACTCCAGGATTGGGAAATGATACATTGCCTTTGATGGATTTGACAGAACCAATTTCAGCGGATGAGGTAGTTCGTGCTATAGAGAAGCTGGCTACCAAAAAAATTGCCTGGACCAGATGGGTTGACAGCTGAATTTTACAAGTGTTTTAAGTCCATTCTGGCTCCCTTTTTAGCGGAGGTTTATAACAGCTGTTTAGAAGAGGGTTCTCTCCCTCCCTCCATGCGGCAATCCGCTGTGGTTCTTCTATCAAAAGATAAAGACCCCTCAATAATTGAGAACTGGCGCCCCATCATTCTTTTCAATGTTGATAGAAAGATCTTGGCGAAGATTCTTTTTTGGCGCTTGTCGTCAGTAGCAGACGATTTGTTGTCCAATCATCAGCACTTCTCGGTCCAGGGCAGAAGTACCTTTTCAGCAATTTTAGCTGTCCAGGAGGCTTTGGAGTGATGCAGGGCTGCTGGATGGAGAAAGTACTTGCTGGCATTGCATCAGGAGAAGCCTTTTCATTGAGTCAATCATGAGTACACTTTATTTGCTACTTGGAGGTTTATAGATTGTCAGAAAACAATATATAAAGGGGCTTAGAGCTTCCCACTTGTTAATGGTTGGGTTGGACAGCCTTTTGAGGTTGGCCCTGGTGCGCTAGGGGTGTCCTCTGAGCCCCCTGCTATATGCAATCGAAATAAACCCCTTCAGGCTTGAGGGCAGATCATTGTGTGGGGTGCATTTGGGCATTGCTGGTGTCCTGCCATTGAAGGTCGTGGCCTATGCCGATGATGAGTCTGTTATTATCTCTGGGACAGAAGAGGCGCAGGAGGTGACTCTGTGATAGAGCAGTACACAGAGGCTTCAGGCTCTAAAGTCAACCATGAAAAAAAGTGATGTTTTCTGGATGGGTGAGGAGGGTGAAGCCTTTGAACTTCCGGATGTCTTCCCAGAGCCCCAGCAGGAAATTAAAGTGTTGGGCATCAAATTTGGTCCTGATGACTATGGTCATCAAAATTGGGAAAGCAGGTTGATGGATGCCAATACCAAAGTAGCAAGCTGGAAGAAATGAAAACTTTGCTTGCGGTAGAGGGTTTGACTTGATTAAAACGTATCTGATCCCAATCTTTTTATATGACCGCTTCGTCTATATAGGATCGCATGTCTCTGTGATCATTTCACAAGCCACGCCCCCCCCACAGGCTTACATTTAACCCCTTGATCACCAACAGGGTTAACCCCTTCCCTGCCAGTGTCATTATTACAGAAACAGTGCATATTTTTAGCACTGATTACTGTAGTAATGTCACTGGTACCCCCAAAAGTGTAAAACATTTCAGTTAGGGGTCCAATCTGTCTGCCGCAATGTCACAGTCCCGCAAAAAATCGCAGATCGCCGCCATTACTAGTAAAAAAAACAATAAAAATGACATAAATCTTTCCCGTAGTTAGTAGACGCGATAACTTTTGCGCAGGCCGCTTATTGCGATTTTTTTTTTTTACCAAAAATATGTAGCAGAAAACAAATTGGCCTAAAATGTTAAAAAATTTTGATTTTTTATTTTTTTTGGGGGGGGGGGGGGGGGGGAATGTTACATAGGAACAAGTGAAAAATATTGTTTTTTTTTTTCAAAATTGTCGCTCTTTTTTTGTTTATAGCGCAAAAAAAATAAATAAATAAAATCGCACAGGTGATCAAATACCACCAAAAGAAAGCTCTATTTGTGGGAAAAAAGGACATCAATTTTATTTGGGTACAGCGTCGCACGACTGCGCAATTGTCCGTTAAAATAACGCAGTGTCGAATCGCAAAATATGGCCTGATTATCAAGGGGGAAAATCTTCTGGTGAATGGCATCCCAGTCTTAGTCCGTGGTGCCAGGCCGGGTTACAATATTGAGTTGGCCCACCCTTTGCAGCTATAACAGCTTCCACTCTTCTGGGAAGGCTGTCCACAAGGTTTAGGAGTGTGTCTATGGGAATGTTTGACCATTCCATTAGAAGCACATTTGTGAGTTCAGGTACTGATGTTGGATGAGAAGGCCTGGCTTGCAGTCTCTGCTCTAACTTATCACAAAGGTGTTCTATCAGGTTGAGGTCAGGACTCTGTGCAAGGCATTCAAGTTCCTCCACCCCAAACTCGCTCATTGATGTCCTTGCTTTGCTTTGTGCACTGGTGTGCAGTCATGTTGGAACAGGAAGGAGCCATCCCCAAACTATTCCCACAAAATTGGGAGGATGATATTGTCCAAAATGTCTTGGTATGCTGACGCCTTAAAGGAGAAGTACACCCAAAGCTTGTTTAGTTGTACTTCTCCTGTTGATCAAAGGAGTGCAGTTTTTTGCAGAGAGCGGTCTGAATTCCACTCTCTGCTGTTGTCACAGAGAGGGTCCAGGCTCGTGCGTCATCACGACGATGGAGATGGGATCTGCCCACATGCCTGGACCGGCACCCAGCTCAGCGAGCTGCTGAGAGCCTGAGCCAACTGCTCTCACTTCCTCCACAGCCTAGCGCTCCAGTGAGCTAGGAGGGGGCAAAGCAGAGTGCTGTAGGAACCAAGCGATGTGTTGCAGTGTTCGATCGCTTGGTTCTCAGTGTTAGGGGCAATGGGTGGACAGATGCAGCATCGGACTGATGCTGCATCTACCTAGGTAACTATAGCGCCCTCCTAGGTAGGTGCTAGAGAGTGAGTGTAGTTTTTGGCTCTGTCTGCCTATCAGAGGAGAAGCAGGTAAATTCTATATTTCTCTCTGCTTAACAGAGAGCAGGAGAGTTAGGTCTGCTCAATGTGCTCAGTGTGTGATTCATCTGGTCTTGGGGAGTGTCCCCACTGATCCAATGGGAAGGCGCAGTGCAGGAAACCTGACCAATGGGCACACAGGCTTTGATACAGCCCCAGTGATTGGCACAGATTGCTGTCTCGGTGCATTGTGGGGTGTGGTATAAAAGCCAGGTCGGGAGCACATGTGATCAGGGTCTTTGGCTGGTGAGCAGAGTCCCGGAAGAAGGGTGGTGGCCACCTCCTCTTCTGCAGCAGTTGGTGTATGGTCACAGGCGGGTGGCCTGGTGAGCCAGAGAGCAGGAGCTGAACAAAGAGATCCAGAAGAGCTGACTAAGAGGAGTTGAAACACTGGAGAACCTGGAAAAACTGTATCGTGAGTACAGGGGATCGTGTCTAAGGGCCTGACCAGGAAGGGGGCCACCCCGGAGTAGAGTAGTCAGAGGACCAGGACGGGTGTGAGCTGATGGAGTGAAAGGGGGTGCTAGGCAGGGCCGGCCCTACAATGGGTCCCAGTGGGTCCATTGGACCCAGGCGGCAGATGAGCAGGGGTGGACGCATCGCGCCCGCCACGTCACGTGACCACATCTGCACTATAACAGTCAGCCAGTGTAGAAGAAAAAGAAATTCATTGCCACGCCATTAAAGTAAATGTTGTGGCTGGCGGCCGCGGCTGGGACTCAATATTCAAATTACACTGGCCGCCGCCGCCGTCTCTGTCTCGGCTCCTGTCACCTCCCTATGCTGCTGACTGGCCGAGGCGAGCGGGGCGAGCCGCGAGCGGCAATGGTTTGGAGCAGTGTGGGTGGGCGGGCTTGTGGGGCGGAGCCAGCGCAAGAGAGCGGCGGAGCAGCTTTCCAGGCACCAGGCAGCAGCACAGCAGCACAAGAACCCGCTTACCAGAAGGCAAGGCCGTAGGAGATAACAAAAGGTATCTTCTGGAGGCACTATTCTGCTGTTGGCTTACACTGGGAGTGCAGGTACACTTTCATAAAGGTTACATTCATGTTTATTCCTGCAGAGCAAGCAGACCAAAGAGCAGCTTGGCTATTCTAAGAGCAGAGGCTGTTTTAGGGTGGGCTGTGAAGCCGCTTCACTCTGCAGATTTCTCACTCCTTGCATCAAAGCAAAGTCAAGTAAAAAGTACTGTTTTCTATTTTCGGTCTTACAAATGTAGTATGCCTAAATACAGGGCTTTTTTTCTCAGAGAATAGGTGCAGGAACTCCCCCTTCTAAGTTACTTTGTGTCTCCGCCCTCTACCCACCTCCGAGCACTGACCCTTGGTTCCACCCCTTCCAACCTCCGAGCACTGACCCTTGGTTCCACCCCTTCCAACCTCCGAGCACTGACCCTTGGTTCCACCCCTTCCAACCTCCGAGCACTGACCCTTGGTTCCACCCCTTCCAACCTCCGAGCACTGACCCTTGGTTCCACCCCTTCCAACCTCCGAGCACTAACCCTTGGTTACACCCCTTCCAACCTCCGAGCACTGACCCTTGGTTCCACCCCCTACCCAGCTTTCAGTACAGCCCCTTTTAGAGAAAATAGAGCCAAGTATAATTTTGTATTGGAATGTATAGCATTAGGTTATGATAACAAGAAAAGCAATAAAATAGATCCCCCACAGACAGCAGCAATAGACCCCCCCAGCAGCAATAGACCCCCAGCAGCAGAAAAAGATCTCCCAGCAGCCAACATCAATAGACTCTCTAGCAGCCAGCAACAGTGGACCCCTCCCTAAACAGTAGATCCCTTCTAGCAACAATTAACCCTTAGTATCAAAAGATCATCCACCAGCAACAATAGATTGCGATGCAAAAATAGATCCCCTCCAGCAACAATAGATCTCCCAGCAGCCAGCATCAGTAGACCCTCCAGCACCCATTGGAGGTGCCGGAACTGCGTTCCCCCGCGTTCCCGCTGAAAAAAAAGCCCTGCCTAAATATGACCGTGATTATAATGCCAGCCTGGACAGAATCAAAGCTTACAGAATGTCTGCTTATTTACCCACTTCTATCTCCTCTGCCTAAAAAAGAATGCCACACACACACATACACACACACACTTTTCCCATTGTGTCCCATGCCCCATTGATGTTGTCCCATTCCACCATCTTGGTCCTGTTTGGCCATCTGCCTTATATGGGTTAAGGCAGCCTTACCACCTACTGCCCCATAGAGCTCAGCTCCTGCAGCCCCCTTGGGATATGGGACAGGGGACTGTAGGTGGGGTGCAGCGTGGTGTGGTGGCTGCCATTATGCGGGGCTGCGGGCATACTACAGAAGATGCAGTGTCATGTACCATGCCCGCAGCACTGCATCTCCTGTAGTATGCCCGCAGCCCCGCATTCTCTTGTACCATGCCCGCAGCCCTGCATTCTCCTGTACCATGCCCGCAGCCCCGCATTCTCTTGTACCATGCCCGCAGCCCTGCATTCTCCTGTACCATGCCCGCAGCCCTGCATTCTCCTGTACCATGCCCGCAGCCCCACATTCTCTTGTACCATGCCCGCAGCCCTGCATTCTCCTGTACCATGCCCACAGCCCTGCATTCTCCTGTACCATGCCCGCAGCCCTGCATTCTCCTGTACCATGCCCACCGCCGCATTCTCCTGTACCATGCCCGCAGCCCTGCATTCTCCTGTACCATGCTCGCCGCCGCATTCTCCTGTACCATGCCCATCGCCGCATTCTCCTGTACCATGCCAGCAGCCCTGCATTCTCCTGTACCATGCTTGCCGCCGCATTCTCCTGTACCATGCCCGCTGCCGCATTCTCCTGTACCATGCCCGCCACCGCATTCTCCTGTACAGTGTACGCAGCCCTGCATTCTCCTGTACCATGCCCGCAGCACTGCATTCTCCTGTACCATGCTCCCAGCCCTGCAGGGCACTGTGGCACTATAGACAGTAGAAAGCCTGGTACGCTTATCTGCCCAGTGTCTACTGCTCTGTCCTGCTCCTGCTGTCACTCCGTACACACTCACACCCCTCTGACTGCTTTCATAGCCCTATAGAATGTGGGGGCCTTTTGGAGGGCATGAATTTTTTTTTGGGGGGGGGGATGGGGGGCAGCATTTCATTCTTGGACCCAGGCAGCACAATGTCTTGGGCCAGCCCTGGTGCTAGGCGAGTACCCTGAAGATAAGTGCTAAGCAAGTGTCTATTCAGTGTCTTTACCTCAGATTCATCTAGTGACAAGGTGAAACTGCGGCCTTGCCACATTCTCAGATAGAAGTCCTCAGCACTGTGAATAGTTCAAGTTCTGGAGTATCCCACTCATCCCTTCTCCCATCCCTATTTATAATAAAACAACCAACACCCCTAGACTGTTCATTGACTGAGCCGGAGAGTAAAGTGTTAAGACTGCATGCAGTTGCTATCGGTAACCCAGGGGGACCCGAAAAGGTGAGAAATCCAGCCGCCCTTGAGGGGGGCAGTGCTACATAAGTATGATTCTAAAATAAAATAAAAAACCCATACATCTCTTTTAAGAATTCCCTTCACTGGAACTTAGGGGCCAAGCCTAACCCCTGAAAAACAACCCCACACCATAATCCCCCCTCCACCAGGGGTGTAACTACAGGGGTTGCAGGGGTTGCAATTGCAACCGGGCCCCATGCTCCAGGGTGCCTGTGCGGCTCCCCTGTACACCTGCATAGGAGGGGCGGCGGGGGCAGCATGTAGAGAAATCACTGTCCTCTTTTTTCCTCCTGTAGCTGCAGGAAGAAAATGGAGGAGATTGGTTCCTTCGTTTTCTGCCCCCGCCACTCCTCCTATCCAGTTCACTTGTGTTCTGCTGTCTCTGGGCCCCTGTGTGCTTCCCTGCCCCCCCCCCCCCCACTGTGCTGCCCCCCACTGTGTTGCCCCCCACTGTGCTCCCCTGGTCCCCCCCCCCCCCCACTGTGCTCCCTCTCGTCTCCTGCCGGCTGCTGCAGGGGATGTGTCACAATAGTGAACCAGGAAGGGGGTCGGTAAATATGTAATTCACCAGCTCCTTCCTTTTCTGAATGGACAGAGTCATAGTCAGTCACATTGTAAAAAAATAAAATAAAATGATAAAAAATACAATTAAAATACCAAAAAATAAAAACTACTGACACCAGTGGGTGAACTTCCAGGATCGCAAAGGTCACTGCCATTCCACCACCATCGGGAGGCCCCAAGATGGCAGGAAGGGGGCCCACTGCAGAACTTGTGAAAGGGTCCCGCTGCAGGACTGTAATAAAGGGCCCCACAATGAGAGTAAAGAGTCCCAGGCTTGAAGGGAAGGGCCCCAGGCCAGGGGTCCGGGGGGCTCTTCATGGTTTCTTGCATCGGGTCCATGAATGTTCTAGTTACGCCTCTGCCCTCCACCAAATGATCTGACCAGTGCATAAATGAGTAGATGAGCAAGTTTTGGGTGGAGGAACTTGACTGGCCTGCATAGAGCTCTGACCTCAACCCAATAGAACAGCTTTGAGATGAATTCGAGCGGAGGCCTTCTCGTCCAACATCAGTGCCTGACCTCACAAATGGGCTTCTGGAAGAATGGTCAAACATTCCCATAGACACTCCTAAACCTTGTGGACGGCCTTCCCAGAAGAGTTGAAGCTGTTATAGCTGCAAAGGGTGGGCCAACTCAATATTGAACCCTACGGACTTAAGACTGGGATGCCATTAAAGTTCATGTGCGTGTAAAGGCAGGCGTCCCTTTTGGTAATATAGTGTGCCTTTGTTGTCCTTGTCTATAAATATACAATAGTAAAATGTAATATAAAATAACAATGATACATTTTTTACTCTAGAAGCCCAATTGTCTTATTTTAGATTGGTTTTGTCTGTATGGTGTCAGTTGGTGCCTCTTCCTCTAGATGGCACTGTTGGCCTGCGCAGTTGGCATTATAATCCTCGGTAAGTCCGGGCGCAGAGCGCGGTTTAGCAGCCTTTATGGTTCTGTAAATAAAATATAAAAAGATTACAGCGGGGAGCCGCCACATCTGTTATTAAAGGGTTTGTGGACGCCGACTGAAAAGAAAGTATCGCCATAATTTAACAACAAAGGAGCAAAGGGCAGCGAGTAAATAAATCCCTGCAAGGCTTATTTCTCATCTCTTCAATTCATTACAGAAAATCCTCCAGACCTTTCCGATGGAACGTGTAGAAACCCATTGCCAGCTTCTTGGAAAATGCTAACTTTCTGGCTGTGCTGCTGAGCTTGTGGCTTCACTATTTCCAGTGTCCCTGTCCTAGGATAAGCATGCAGCCAGTGTGTCCGAGCCAGGCATCAGTTATTTCCAGGCTGGATAGCCTTGCCCTGGCCGGGTGGCTCTGAATCAACAAACCCTGGATATAATTAAGCCATCTAATTGGTAACATTCATTGCAGCAATTCTTTACTGGCTACATGGCGGGATCCAGCAGTAACACTGGCCTCTGCTATGGAAGATAAAAAAAGAGGTTAGAATGTGACCGACGCGTTTCGTCCACAAATCGCCGCCTTCATCAGGGCTCAGAGACGGACACAAAATATAAGCATTGGACAGGATAGAGGGGGTTTGAGCAGGATGTCATTGGTCAACATACCATATACATTGTATCCCTCATCCAGTCTGTATACATTGTATCCCTCATCCAGTCTGTATACATTGTATCCCTCATCCGGTCTGTATACATTGTATGCCTCATCCAGTTTGTATACATTATATCCCTCATCCGGTCTGTATACATTGTATCCCTCATCCAGTTTGTATACATTATATCCCTCATCCAGTCTGTATACATTGTATCCCTCATCCAGTCTGTATACATTGTATCCCTCATCCACTCTGTATACATTGTATCCCTCATCCAGTCTGTATACATTGTATCCCTCATCCAGTCTGTATACATTGTATCCCTCATCCAGTCTGTATACATTGTATGCCTCATCCAGTCTGTATACATTGTATCCCTCATTCAGTCTGTATACATTGTATGCCTCATCCAGTCTTTATACATTGTGTCCCTCATCCAGTCTGTATACATTGTGTCCCTCATCCGGTCTGTATACATTGTATCCCTCATCCGGTCTGTATACATTGTATCCCTCATCCAGTCTGTATACATTGTATCCCTCATCCGGTCTGTATACATTGTATCCCTCATCCAGTCTGTATACATTGTATGCCTCATCCAGTCTGTATACATTGTATCCCTCATTCAGTCTGTATACATTGTATGCCTCATCCAGTCTTTATACATTGTGTCCCTCATTCAGTCTGTATACATTGTATCCCTCACCCGGTCTGTATACATTGTATCCCTCATCCGGTCTGTATACATTGTATCCCTCATCCGGTCTGTATATATTGTATCCCTCATCCGGTCTGTATACATTGTGTCCCTCATCCGGTCTGTATACATTGTATCCCTCACCCAGTCTGTATACATTGTACCCCTCATCCAGTCTGTATACATTGTATCCCTCATCCAGTCTGTATACATTGTATTCCTCATCCAGTCTGTATACAGAGGACGGGGATCGCGTCCGGAGCGGCAGAGGACATTATAAAATATTCACAGAGCTATTGCTGCTGCAAAACTGCCTGTACAATCGTTCTGTGCAATACAGAATGTTTTTCGGTTATTTTCTCTCCAGGTTGTATGTGTGAATCAGGAAAATACCACATTATGGCCACTAGGTGGCGCCAATGATCTTAATAAGTGTTTACTTCCAGAGCCATCTAATGGCCACAACACGGTATTACATGCTATTCTCAATAACGAGGGACGTTCAATCTAGAAAAAAAAAAATCCGATTAGATAGAGAAAATACCGCATTATGGCCGCTAGATGGCGCTAATGATCAAGGTGAATAAGTGTTTACCCCCAGATTCTTCTAGTGGCCATAATATGGTATTACAAGTTATTCTTATAAATGATGAGGAAGCTGGAGAGAAAAGCCAGTAGCCTTTAATTTTGGCAGCATTAGTATAGAACGAATGTACTCCCCCTATGTGTCTGGTCTCCTCCTATCTGTCTGGTCTCCCCCTATGTGTCTGGTCCCCCCTATGTGTCTGGTCTCCTCCTATGTGTCTGGTCTCCCCCTATGTGTCTGGTCTCCTTCTATGTGTCTGGTCTCCCCCTATGTGCCTGGTCTCCCCCTATGTGTCTGGTCTCCTCCTATGTGTCTGGTCTCCTCCTATGTGTCTGGTCTCCTTCTATGTGTCTGGTCTCCCCCTATGTATCTGGTCTCCCCCTATGTGTCTGGTCTCCCCCTATGTGTCTGGTCTCCCCCTATGTGTCTGGTCTCCCCCTATGTGTCTGGTCTCCTCCTATGTGTCTGGTCTCCCCCTATGTGTCTGGTCTCCTCCTATGTGTCTGGTCTCCTCCTATCTGTCTGGTCTCCCCCTATGTGTCTGGTCCCCCCTATGTGTTTGGTCTCCCCCTATGTGTCTGGTCTCGTCCTATGTGTCTGGTCTCCCCCTATGTGTCTGGTCTCCTCCTATCTGTCTGGTCTCCCCCTATGTGTCTGGTCCCCCCTATGTGTCTGGTCTCCTCCTATGTGTCTGGTCTCCCCCTATGTGTCTGGTCTCCTTCTATGTGTCTGGTCTCCCCCTATGTGCCTGGTCTCCCCCTATGTGTCTGGTCTCCTCCTATGTGTCTGGTCTCCTCCTATGTGTCTGGTCTCCCCCTATGTGTCTGGTCTCCTCCTATGTGTCTGGTCTCCCCCTATGTGTCTGGTCTCCCCCTATGTGTCTGGTCTCCCCCTATGTATCTGGTCTCCCCCTATGTGTCTGGTCTCCCTCTATGTGTCTGGTCTCCCCCTAAGCGTGTGGTCATTTTCCCCGCTCTCCAGGTCCATTAAATAATAAAGAAATAGTTTTATTATAAGAGCGCTCTCATTATTTGCATCAAAATATTAACAAGTCTAATTTTATACCTCATGTGCGATACCCCCATTGTATCATTGTATAAGTGATACCCCCATTGTATGAGTAATACCCCCATTGTATGAGCGATACCTCCAGTGTCTGTACGATACCCCCATTGTATGTATGATACCCCTATTGTGTGTGGGATACCTCCATTGTATGTGCGATACCCCCATTGTATGTGCGATACCCCCATTGTATGAGCGATACCTCCAGTGTCTGTACGATACCCCCATTGTATGTATGATACCCCTATTGTGTGTGGGATACCTCCATTGTATGTGCGATACCCCCATTGTATGTGCGATACCCCCATTGTATGTGCGATACCCCCATTGTATGAGTGACACCCCCATTGTATGTGCGATACCCCCATTGTATGTGTGATACCCCCATTGTATGTGCGATACCCCCATTGTATGAGTAATACCCCCATTGTATGAGTAATACCCCCATTGTATGTGCGATACCCCCATTGTATGTATGATACCCCCATTGTATGAGCGATACCCTCATTGTATGTGATACCCCCATTGTATGTGATACCCCCATTGTATGAGCGATACCCCCATTGTATGAGCGATACCCTCATTGTATGTGGTACCCCCATTGTATGAGCGATACCCCCATTGTATGAGTGATACCCCCATTGTATGAGTGATACCCCCCATTGTATGTGTGTGTGTGACACCCCCATTGTATGTGTAATACCCCCATTGTATGTGTGATACCCCCATTGTATGAGTGATATCCCCATTGTATGTGTGATACCCCCATTGTATGAGTGATACCCCCATTGTATGAGCGATACCCCCCATTGTATGAGTGATACCCCCCATTGTATGAGTGATACCCCCATTGTATGAATGATACCCCCATTGTATGTGTGATACCTCCCCATTGTATGAGTGATACCCCCATTGTATGAGTGATACCCCCCATTGTATGTGTGATACCCCCATTGTATGAGTGATACCCCCATTGTATGAGTGATACCCCCATTGTATGAGTGATACCCCCCATTGTATGTGTGATACCCCCATTGTATGAGCGATACCCCCATTGTATGAGCGATACCCCCATTGTATGTGTGATACCCCCATTGTATGTATGATACCCCTATTGTGTGTGTGATACCCCCATTGTATGAGTGACACCCCCATTGGTATGAGTGATACCCCCATTGTATGTGCGATACCCCCATTGTATGTGCGATACCCCCATTGTATGAGCAATACCCCCATTGTATGTATGATACCCCCATTGTATGTGATACCCCCATTGTATGAGCGATACCCTCATTGTATGTGATACCCCCATTGTATGTGTGACACCCCCATTGTATGTGTAATACCCCCATTGTATGTGTGATACCCCCATTGTATGAGTGATACCCCCATTGTATGAGTGATACCCCCCATTGTATGAGTGATACCCCCATTGTATGTGCGATACCCCCATTGTATGAGTGATACCCCCATTGTATGAGTGATACCCCCATTGTATGAGTGATACCCCCCATTGTATAGTGATACCCCCATTGTATGTGTAATACCCCCATTGTATGAGTGATACCCCCATTGTATGTGTGATACCCCCATTGTATGAGTGATATCCCCATTGTATGTGCAATGCCCCCATTGTAGAGGAACCACTCCCTCTATGTAGCTGCTGAATGCCCTCTTTCCCCTCCTCTCACTCCCGCAGACATTTTATTTTTTTACAATTATAATTTTTATTACTTTTTACATATTTTTTTAGGACCTCCATTTGGGGGCGTTGGTGGTCAGACCCCTGATGTCTCACCTTTGACACAGAGAAGGGGACTGAGGACAGATTCCTCAGTCCCTTTCTCTGCAGCCTCAGATGCACAGAATGAATGAACAGGAATAGTTCTGTACAGAGGCTTCCTGTTCATTCATAAACTGAGGCATAGTAAACATAATTTACTATAGCTCGGCTATGAATGAATATAAAAAAAAAAAACAATGTCTATGTTGGGAACCTGACAGACCCCCCCCCCCCCACAGCAGTGACATTAGTGACACCCCCATTGTATGTGCGATACCCCCATTGTATGAGTAATACCCCCATTGTATGAGTAATACCCCCATTGTATGTGCGATACCCCCATTGTATGAGCGATACCCTCATTGTATGTGATACCCCCATTGTATGTGATACCCCCATTGTATGAGCGATACCCCCATTGTATGAGCGATACCTTCATTGTATGTGGTATCCCCATTGTATGAGCGATACCCCCATTGTATGAGTGATACCCCCATTGTATGAGTGATACCCCCCATTGTATGTGTGTGTGTGACACCCCCATTGTATGTGTAATACCCCCATTGTATGAGTGATATCCCCATTGTATGTGTGATACCCCCATTGTATGAGTGATACCCCCCATTGTATGAGTGATACCCCCATTGTATGAGTGATACCCCCATTGTATGAGTGATACCCCCCATTGTATGTGTGATACCCCCATTGTATGAGTGATACCCCCATTGTATGAGTGATACCCCCCATTGTATGTGTGATACCCCCATTGTATGAGCGATACCCCCATTGTATGAGCGATACCCCCATTGTATGTGTGATACCCCCATTGTATGTATGATACCCCTATTGTGTGTGTGATACCCCCATTGTATGAGTGACACCCCCATTGGTATGAGTGATACCCCCATTGTATGTGCGATACCCCCATTGTATGAGCAATACCCCCATTGTATGAGCAATACCCCCATTGTATGTATGATACCCCCATTGTATGTGATACCCCCATTGTATGAGCGATACCCCCATTGTATGAGCGATACCCTCATTGTATGTGATACCCCCATTGTATGTGTGACACCCCCATTGTATGTGTAATACCCCCATTGTATGTGTGATACCCCCATTGTATGTGTGATACCCCCATTGTATGAGTGATACCCCCATTGTATGAGTGATACCCCCATTGTATGTGCGATACCCCCATTGTATGAGTGATACCCCCCATTGTATGAGTGATACCCCCATTGTATGAGTGATACCCCCATTGTATGAGTGATACCCCCATTGTATAGTGATACCCCCATTGTATGAGTGATACCCCCATTGTATGTGTGATACCCCCATTGTATGAGTGATACCCCCATTGTATGAGTGATACCCCCATTGTATGTGTGATACCCCCATTGTATGAGTGATATCCCCATTGTATGTGCAATGCCCCCATTGTAGAGGAACCACTCCCTCTATGTAGCCGCTGAATGCCCTCTTTCCCCTCCTCTCACTCCCGCAGACAGACATTTTATTTTTTTACAATTTAAATTTTTATTACTTTTTACATGTTTTTTTAGGACTTCCATTTGGGGGCGTTGGTGGTCAGACCCCTGATGTCTCACCTTTGACACAGAGAAGGGGACTGAGGACAGATTCCTCAGTCCCTTTCTCTGCAGCCTCAGATGCACAGAATGAATGAACAGGAATAGTTCTGTACCGAGGCTTCCTGTTCATTCATAAACTGAGGCATAGTAAACATAATTTACTATACCTCGGCTATGAATGAATAAAAAAAAAAAAACAATGTCTATGTTGGGAACCTGACAGCCCCCCCCCCCCCCCCCCACACAGCAGTGGGTGGAAGGTGGGGGGGGGGAAACCCGGCAGCGATGTGGGGGGGGGGCAGAAAAGAACACAGGAGCCTGGGGCAGCAGAACAGCGATAGGGAGGTGGTGGGATTGGCATGTGGAGGAACCAATACCCTCAGTTTGCCTACGTTTGCCTCTGTCTGCAGGAGTGAGAGGAGGGGAAGCGGGCATTCAGCTGCTATATAGAGGGAGGAGTGGTTCCTCTACATGCCGCCACCCCCTCCAGCCTCCTATGCAGGTGATCATGGGGCTGGGTCGCAATGGCCACCCCTGTGACCCTAGTAGGTACACCCCTGGTATAGGGGAATCACTTCAGGTTGGAGAGCGGGTCAAGTAGGCTGTACAGGACCCTGTGATTTCCAACAGCAGCCCTGCCCAAAAGGAACAAAAAGACTGACAGGTCTCCAGCAGCAGCGGGCCGAATGTGGGAGGGGGAAACCCGGCAGTGATGTGTGGGGGGGGGGGGGGGCCAGAGAAGAACACAGGATCCCGGGGCAGCAGGGCAGCGATAGGGAGGTGGCGGGAGCAGCATATGGAGGAACCGATACCCTTCATTTGCCTCCTGCAGCCGCTGTCTGCGGGAGTGAGAGGAGGGGGAAGAGGGCATTCAGCGGCTACATAGAGGGAGTGGTTCCTCTACATGCCGTCACCCCCTCCGCCCTCCTATCCAAGTGATTATGGGGCTGGGTAGCAATGACCACCCCTGTGACCCCTGTAGGTATGCCCCTGGTATAGAGGATCACTTCAGGATCCAGAGCGGGTTAAGTAGGCTGTACTAAAGTAAAAACTGAAGGGAAAAAAGACTAAAAAAAAGGAAAACGAATGCAGCCACCCCCTTTAATGATCGTTAAGCTGCAATATGACATTCATGGTTTTGGGTTTAATACCACTTTAAGGCTCGGTTTCCACTAGTGGGACTTGCGGTGCGACTTGACACATGTCAAGTCGCACAGCAAGTCAAAACCCATTGTTTTCAATGGGGCCCGTTTCCACTGCCGCGGCTTCAGTTGCGGCGACTTCAAAAGTAGATCGTGCACTACTTTTGAGCCGTCTTCAGTGCGACTTCCCTCTATATATGAGGGACAAGTCTCACTGAAGCCGCAGTTTACGAAGTAGCACGACTTCGTAGCCGCACTAGTGGAAACCGAGCCTAAATGCACATACATCTGGAAAGTATTCACAGCGCTTCACTTTGTCCACATTTTGTTATGTTACAGCCTTATTCCAAAATGGATTAAATTCATTATTTTCCTCAAAATTCTACAAACAATCCCCCATAATGACCACCTGAAAGAAGTTTGCTTGAAATCTTTGCAAATTTATTAAAAATATAAAAAGGAAGAAATCCAATGTACATAAGTATTCACACCCTTTGCCATGACACCCAAAATTGAGCTCAGGTACATCCTGTTTTCACTGATCATCCTTGAAATGTTTCTACAACTTGATTGGAGTCCATCTGTGGTAAAGTCAGTTGATTGGACATGATTTGGAAAGGCACATACCTGTCTATATAAGGTCCCACAGGTAACAGTGCATGTCAGAGCACAAACCAATCCATGAAGTCCAAGGATTTGTCTGTAGACCTCGGAGACAGGATTGTATGGAGGCACAGATCTGGGGGAGGGTACAGAAAAATGTCTAGAAAGTATATATACTCCAAATAAATGGTATGTATATCCCTCGCGCCTAGGATATTCCAAGGGGGGGGGGGGTGAAGGGGTAAAGAGGAGGAATGCAGCTGCTATAAGGAATAATTAGCAAGTATGTAGGAATAAGACCCCAGGGGGGATGGGCTCAGTTATAGCGCTTGCTGGGGTGGGCCAGGGGTGGACAGTGGCCTATCAGTGTCCCAGGTTGTTAAGCCTACTTTTCCTCAACCTGGGACACTGATAGGCCACTGTCCACCCCTGGCCCACCCCAGCAAGCGCTATAACTGGCCCCATCCCCCCTGGAGTCTTATTCCTACATACAGAAAAATGTCTGCAGCATTGAAGGTCCCAATGAGCACAGTGGCCTCCATCATCCGTAAATGGAAGAAGTTTGGAACCACCAGGACTCTTCCTAGAGTGGGTCGCCCGGCCAAACTGAGCGATCGGGGGAGAAGGGCCTTAGTCAGGGAGGTGACCAAGAACCCGATGGTCACTCTGACAGAGCTCCAGTGTTTCTCTGTGGAGAGAAGAGAACCTTCCAGAAGAACAACCATCTCTATAGCCCTCCACCAATCAGGCCTGTATGGGTGTGGCCAGGCGGAAGCCACTCCTTAGTAAAAGGCACATGACAGCCTGCCTGGAGTTTGCCAAAAGGCACCTGAAGAACTCTCAGACCATGAGAAACAAAATTCTCTGATCTGATGAAACAAAGATTGAAGTCTTTGGCCTGAATGGCAAGGAAAAACAGGCACTGCTCATCACCTGGCCAGTATCATACCTACAGTGAAGCATGGTGGTGGCATCATGCTGTGGGGATGTTTTTCAGCAGCAGGGACTGGGAGACTAGTCAGGATTGAGGGAAAGATGAACACAGCAATGTACAGAGACATCTTTGATGAGAACCTGCTCCAGAGCGCTCTGGACCTCAGACTGGGGTGAAGGTTCATCTTCCAACAGGACAACGACCCTAAGAACACAGCCGAGATAACAAAGAAATGGCTGAGGGACAACTCTGTAAATGTCCTTGAGTGGCCCAGACTTGAACCCCATTGAACATCTCTGGAGAGATCTAAAAATGTCTGTGCACCGACGCTCCCCCATCCAACCCGATGAAGCTTGAGAGGTCCTGCAAAGAAGAATGGGAGAAACTGCCCAAAAATAGGAGTGCCAAGCTTGTAGCATCATACTCAGAAAGACTGGAGGCTGTAATTGGTGCCAAAGGAGCTTCACCAAAGTACTGAGCAAAGGGTGTGACCTTTATGTACATTTTTAATACATTTGCATATATTTTAAACAAACTTCTTTCACGTCTTCATTATTGGGGATTGTTTTGTAGAATTTTGAGGAAAATAATGAATTTAATCTATTTCGGAATAAGGAAAAATGTGGGAAAAGTGAATACTTTGCGGATGCACTGTATAATCTTTTGGGAATATTTTGTTGAAATGAACGGTCTGGTGACAGGGTCTCTCTAACTCTCCCATTCTTCAGGTGTTCCCATGCTGCCAGACAAAATATTAAAAGGACACAAATCCATTTATTTAGAATGACGGTGGCGGGATTGGACAGCAGCTGGTGGCCACAGGTAAGAAGAGGAGAGCGCAAACCTCGGCGGGGATTAAAGCTGACGCCAAGGAATGATTAAACATGAGATGACATCGTCCAAGCTGTGGGAGGCTCAGAAAACGCGCTCTGTATGGAGAGGCCCCCCCCCTCCCCCCACCCCTATCCTATCTATACATTGTAATAAACCCTCCACGGGATTAATGGATCCATACTGATAGCGGCTGGAGAGCGGGGAAGGATGGCCGCGGGGTGAGGAGATAACGCTTGGGTTTAGGTACATTGCATAAATCCTTTGCAATAATGGTGAAGATTACAGGAGGATTCGATGTACGGTTACAAATCAGTAAATCTACCTAACCCCTTCAATACCGGGAACTTTCACCCCCCTCCTGCCCAGACCAATTCCCAGCTTTCAGCGCTCTCACACTTTCTGTTTATAAGATTTTGTAAATAATAATTTTTTTTCTTTCACTACACTGATAGGCTGCACTAAAGGGCACTGATAAGGAGGCACTGATGGGCATTGATAGGCTGTACTGACGGGCACTAATGAGGAGGCACTGATAAGCACTGATACGCTGCATTGACGGGCACTGATGAAGCAGCACTGATAGGGAGGCACTGATATGTAGCACTGATGGGCACTGATAGGCTGCACTGACTGACCCTGATGAGGTGGCACTGATGAGGAGGCAATATTATGCAGCACTGATAGGCTGCACTGACGGGCACTGATGAGGTGGCAATGAAATGCAGCACTGATGGGCACTGATAGGCTACACTGATGGGCACTGATGAGGCAGCACTAATGAGGAGGCAATGATATGCAGCACTGATGGGCACTGATAGACAACACTGATGGGCATTGATGAGGCAGCACTAATGAGGAGGCAATGATATGCAGCACTCATAGACTGCACTGATGAGGCAGCACTGATGAAGGGGCGATGATATGCAGCACTGATGGGCACTGATAGGCTGCACTGATGGTTACTGATGAGGAGGCAATGATATGCAGCACTGATAGGCTGCACTCTTGGGCACCGATGAGGAGGTCCTGGTAGAGGATAGACTAAGCAATAACATGCAATGTCAAGCGGCAGCTGCCAAAGCCAGCAGAATATTAGCATGCATAAAGAAAGGGATGTATTCCAGAGATAAGACTATAATCCTTCCACTTTATAAAACTCTGGTCCGACCGCATCTGGAGTATTCTGTTCAGTTCTGGTCGCCAGTCCTCAGGAGGGATGTGTTGGAGCTGGAGAGAGTCCAGAGAAGGGCAACTAAACTGATTAGGGGATTGGAGGACCTTAATTATGAAGAGCGTCTGCAATCGCTTGCAGGGCCGGTGCTAGACTATTTTACGCCCTAGGCAAGGCAAGCTACTTGCGCCCCCCGCCCCCAAAAAAATAAAATTTAAAAGGGAAGGGGTTAAAAACTCCTCTATGTCATACCCAGTGACCCTGATCTGATAGCTCCTCTATGTTACGCTGTCATACCCAGTGACCCCCATATTCCTCTATGTCACACCTGGGGACCCTAATGTCCCTCTATGCCACACCAAGGGACCCTGATGATCCTCCATGTCACACCAGGGGCACCTGATGTTCCTCCATGTCATACCTGGAGACCCTGATGTTTTTCCATGTCACACCTGGGGACCCTGATGTTCCTCCATGTCACACCTGGGGACCTCAATCCCCCATAGCACACCCAGGGACCCCAATTCCTCATGGCACACCTGGTGACCCCGAAACCCTGTTACACCCGGTGACCCCTATCCCCCATGGCACACCTGGTGACCCTGATTCCCTTTCACACCAGGGAACCTCCATGTCACACCCAGGGACCCTAATCCCCTGTTCTGGGGACACTCACTGGGCGGTGTGCCCTCCTTAACCATGATCCTGCTGATTCCTTCTCCTAGGATGCTCCTCTCCTGGACCACAGTGCTCACCACAGCTCCAACAGGCTCCTGGTGAAGGGAGAAGCAGCAGTCAGAGAACTCCGCACGTCCCTAATCCCCAACCTCCTCAGACCATTCCGGTGCCTCGTCGTTTCTGCTCCAGTAAAGGTGCCACCCTCCAGTGCCAAGCTTGGGGTCAGGTTCAGCTCTCCTCCACTCCCTGCTTAATACCGACCCAGGGAAATGAACGGCTGCTCACCAGCTCAGTGCAGAGTGTCACTTCCTGCCCAGGGTTTACACCATTTAGCTCCAGCCAAAGAGGATCATCATGCAGGCAGCACTCATGTGGGCTCCCTTCCTGCCTCTTGGGCACCCCCCCCCAACAGTGGGGGAAAACCAGGGCCTGGTAGTTCAGCCACTGCCCCAGGCACCTGGCATCTTCCTCTGTCCATGCTTCCTCCCCCACTGAGCCTCTCCCCTCAGCTCACAAGGATCATTCATGATGGACAGAGAGTACCGACTCCTGGCTGCGCCCCTACATTGCAATGCACCCTAGGCGGCTGCCTAGTTTGCCTAGTGGAAGCACCGGCCCTGATCGCTTGATTTATTCTCCCTGGAGAGGAGACGCCTGAGAGGGGACATGATAGCAATTTATAAATATCTCTATGGTGATCTCAGCATAGAAAAAAAGCTATTCAATCGGAGGGATTGCATGAGGACTCGAGGACATATAATGCGATAAGAGGAGAAGCGTTTTAACCTCGGGCAACATGGGGGGTTCTTTACTGTTAGGGCTACAAGATTGTGGAATTCTCTACCACAAGAGGTGGTTTCTGCGGGAAGTATGGTGGCTTTCAAAAGACTCTTAGACGTACATCTAAAGGATCAGAACATTCAGGGGTATGCGAGATGATTGCGGCCACACACACCTACACAGGTTGAACTGGATGGACTATTGTCTTTATTCAACCTCACCTACTATGTAAACTATGTAATTATAGATTTATATAGCTCAGACATATACCACAGCGCTGTACAGACATCACTGAGCCAATCACATCAGTCTCTGTACCAAAGGAGCTTACACACTAATGGAAGTCTATAAGCGAGTGGGTGGGGCTCTGAGTATCCCTTTCCTTTCCCGCTTAAGTTATGCGGATTGGTCATACGGGTCTTTTGAGACACATCAGGATTTTGATTTTGAGACACTTTTTCTAGTTAGCTTAGTAGTCCGTTACTTCACATGGAATGCACGGTGTCAGGTTTCCTCTCGGAAAAAAGTCCTTCCTGACGAGGTGGTGGTGCACAACATTCTGGGTGAGGTTGGGAAGATTCGGGGGTCTTGAGAAGGACAGGTGGCGGCCGGGAGCCTGGGCAAAGGCGTGGAGGAATGTCAGATCCCCGTAGCTGCTGTCTGTCAGTCTCTGGGTGTGCGGCTTTTCTTTCTGTCTTTTCACGTCCCCTAGATTTTTATAAGATTTAATTTTTGAAAAAAGGCTGCATGCATGGGATAAATGTGTAATCGTTAATTAGCCTGGGGGGTGTTTAGGTGGAGGTTAGGGCTTTGTTGAGTTTAGTCATGATAGTAATAGTTTTCTGTTTCTATGCTGATGTAAGCTATTTTTGTTTATATATTTATTTAATTTTGTATATATGTAAATATGTTTTTAATAAACAAAAATTTACTCTAATGTCCCCCCACAGTCACACACTATTATTATACATTTATATATCTCTGACATATACCGCAATGCTGTACAGAGATCACTGAGCCAGTCACATCCGTCTCTGCACCCGAGGAGCTTACATTCTAATGTCCCCCCACAGTCATATCAGTCTCTGTACCAGAGGAGCTTACACTCTAATGCCCCCCCCCCCCAGTCACACACTATTATTATACATTTATATAGCTCTGACATATACCGCAGTGCCGAACAGATCACTGAGCCAGTCACATCAGTCTCTGCACCCGAGGAGCTTACATTCTAATGTCCCCTCCTCCACAGTCACATCAGTGCTGTACAGAGAACACTGAGCCAGTCACATCAGTCTCTGCACCAGAGGAGCTTACACTCTAATGTCCCCTCCTCCACAGTCCCATCAGTCTCTGTACCAGAGGAGCTTACATTCTAATGTCCCCCAACAGTCCCATCAGTCTCTGTACCAGAGGAGCTTACACTCTAATGTCCCCCCCGTCACACACAATTATTATACATTTGTATAGCTCTGACATATACCGCAGTGCTGTACAGAGATCACTGAGCCAGTCACATCAGTCTCTGCACCAGAAGAGCTTACACTCTAATGTCCCCCCCGTCACACACAATTATTATTATACATTTAAATAGATCTGACATATACCGCAGCGCTGTACAGAGATCACTGAGCCAGTCACATCAGTCTCTGCACCAGAGGAGCTTACACTCTAATGTCCCCTCCTCCTCAGTCACATCAGTCTCTGTACCAGAGGAGCTTACACTCTAATGTCCCCTCCCCCACAGTCACACACTATTATTATTATACATTTATATATCTCTGACATATACCGCAGTGCTGTACAGAGATCACTGAGCCAATCACATCAGTCTCTGCACCAGAGGAGCTTACACTCTAATGTCCCTTCCTCCTCAGTCACATCAGTCTCTGTACCAGAGGAGCTTACACTCTAATTTCCCCCCTGTCACACACTATTATTATTATACATTTATATATCTCTGACATATACCGCAGTGCTGTACAGAGAAGACTGAGCCAATCACATCAGTCTCTGTACCAGAGGAGCTTACACTCTAATGTCCCTTCCTCCTCAGTCACATCAGTCTCTGTACCAGAGGAGCTTACACTCTAATTTCCCCCCTGTCACACACTATTATTATTATACATTTATATATCTCTGACATATATCGCAGTGCTGTACAGAGAAGACTGAGCCAATCACATCAGTCTCTGTACCAGAGGAGCTTACACTCTAATGTCCCCCCACAGTCACACACTATTATTATTATACATTTATATAGCTCTGACATATACTGCAGCGCTGTACAGGGAACACTGAACCTATCACAGATAAGTCCCTGCACCAGAAGAACTTACACTCTAATGTCCCCCCCCCCCACAGTCACACACTATTGCATTTATATTCAGTCATTTTTATTCATGGAGATTTCGGTAAGGTCCCCATCCAATGGGCTTTAAAGGCTGGCATTCCACTTCCATTGATGGTCCTATAAAGCTGGGCCACGTTGAGTTGTTATCTTTAAATTTATAAAAAAGCTTTTTAGCGTTTCAATTCACAGTAATTTTGTCATCCGGTCCTGTAGAGTCGGTGCATTGCGTCCTGTTATTACCGCCGCCTTCAGAATATTAGGACCGAGCGAGTTCAGGGGAATTCGTAACTGAATTTATTACATTTCCCCCGTCTCTCCACCATCTATAACTTACATGAACGTCTTATTGATGACATCTTTTATATCAGGCGGCCGCTGTACACACAAAGTGACGCATCGTATAATTCCTAAGATATCTCTGACAAGTGGAATATCTGCCGCGTGACGCCCGTGATTTCACCGATGCGGATTTGTCGGCTCGCATATCAATATCAATGTGTGAAAGCGGCTGATTAACGAGAGACGGGAGAAGATGTGCCCTCGTGTAGTGATAACTCCGCAAGGATACATCTCTACAAATGGAGAAGGATCTTCTGAACCGTGCTGAGATTAGGCCGACACGCATTACGGAAATGACAAGCTTTAGTAAAAATATGCAATGCATAAATGACAAAACAATCTAGGTGAACCGCAGCGAACAAAGATGACCATAAACACGGCAAGGCTAGAATACAAGGGAGGGTCGTCATCAGACCATAAAGCAAGCAATGGCATGGATTTTCTCGTTCAATATTTTTATTGAAACAAATAATAAATATATTATTATTATCAGGTCTTTTTTTTTTTGCAGCTGGAACTCTGTTCCACCATCTCTGGCTAAGGACCTCTGCTCCCAGCTCACCATTATATGGTAAACACAGAAGTCCGGCTTCTGTGTTTATAAGTGACAGCTTGTCTCCCGATGGCTCTCACAGATCCGATCTCCTGAGCGGACAAGGGAGATGCAGGTGCAGAGCAGATCGTGACCTTCCTTGAATTCTTGATTTATACGAGAGACTGTATACGTCTTTCCATCTAGGAGTGTTGTCTTTTTTTACCATCCGCACTGTGGTGTTTGCACCTGGTATGCTCCTATGCCCGCTCCAGTCGTTTGGGCTGGCCAACCAGCTACCGAGCTTTATTGGTAGGAGTAGATGATATACTATTGTGTTTAAAGTGCACATGGGTTGTACAATAAAGTTGTGTCCGAGGGACTTGTGGACATCGCTGGAGAGAGGCGGGGCTAAGGTAAGTATTAGGGGGTGCTGGGGAGGCTGCTACACACTGAAGGTTTTTTTTATCTTAATGCATAGAATGCATTAAGATAAAAAATCTTCTGACTTTACAACTCTCTTAATTTCATGGCTACAGTCACAGACCCCCACCAGTACCCCGAATTGAGTCACACACCCAAATGTGTTTCCTCAGATTTCCTTTTACCGCTTCTTACCGCTACCAGATCCTCATATGCAGCTACAGACTTCTACTAGTACCTTACATTGGCACAGACACCCAATACTATGCTATGAGGAAAGACTACAAGCATTGAACTTATTCTCTCTGGAGAAGAGACGCTTGAGAGGGGATATGATATCAATGTACAAATACTGTACTGGCAACCAGTGGTGTATTTTGGTTTTGTGCTGCCCTAGGCAAGACTAAAATTAAGTGCCCCCCCACCTATGTAACTTTGGCCCACTCCTTCTTTTTTAATGGATGTGGCTCCCTTCAAAATTGAAGGACTACAAGTCCCAGCATGAACCCCTGAGATCTCACGAGAGAGGGGGTGGGTAAGGGAGAGAGAGAGGGGGATGGGTGAGGGGGGGATGAGAGAGAGGGGGGGTTGAGAGAGAGGGGGGGATGAGAGAGCAAGAAAGGGGGGATGAGAGATAGAGACAGAGAGAGAGAGACAGATAGAGGGGGATGAGAGAGAGTGAGAGGGGGGGATGAGAGAGGAGGGGTGAGAGAGAAAGGGAGGGTGAGAGAGAGAGAGAAGAGGGGTGAGAGAGGAGGGGTGAGAGAGAGGGGGTGAGAGAGAGGGGGTGAGAGAGAGTGGGGATGAGAGTGAGAGAGAGAGGGGCGGTGAGAGAGAGAGGGGGGAATGAGAGAGGTGGCTCTAGCAACCAGTGGCCAAAAGAGACTCAGGTGGAGGGGGGCACTTTCTTTGCTGCCCCCCTGCAAAGTGCCGCCCTAGGCCTGGGCCTTGTTGGCCTAGGCCAAAATACAGCACTGCTGGCAACCACCAGCATAGGGAACAAACTTTTCAGCGAAAGGGGATTTAAAAAGGCACGCAGCCATTTACTAAAATTGGAAGAGAAGAGGTTTACCTTAAACTGCGTAGAGGATTCTTCACCGTCCGAGCGGTAATGATGTGGAATTCTCTTCCACAAGCCGTGATATCAGCAGGGAACATCGATAGTTTAAAAAACAACATCAGATTGGCACCTTATTGATCACAACATACAAGGGTATAAGATGTACTATTGACATAAACACAAGCACACTCACACACCACAGGTTGAACTGGATGGACTGGTGTCTTTTTTTCAACCTCACCAACTATGCAACTATGTAATATTTAACTATGTAACTGATGGGCACTGATGAGGCGACACTGGTGGGCACTGATAGGTGGCACTGATAGGAGGCACTAATTGGCAGCACTGAGAGTTGGTACTGATAGGCGACACTGATAGGTGGCACTGATATGCATCACTTATAGGTGGCACTGATGGTGAGGCACTGATTGCCAGCAATTATGGGCACTGATAGGTGGCACTGGTTGGCAGTACTGATTGGCAGTGGTGGTGGCACTGGTGGGCACTGGTTAGCAGCACTTGTGTTTACTGAGTAGGACCAATGTTCCTCTTACAGAAGCCGGTAATCGGCTTTATTTTTTTCCTCTTTACGATGTCAGCGTGAGGGGAAAAAAAAGCCGATTACCGGCTTCTGCTTACATCGTAGAAAGGGATCGGGCCTTTACTCCGATCTGTGATCAACCAAGTCCCAAGGACTAGGTGATCATAGAGCGCACCGCACCTGCACAGAAGGGGACCGGCGGGCAGCTTGAGAACGGGAGGACGTCCATGTACACCCTCCCGGCAATTTAAGCCTGTGCTGTTGCCATCTTTTGCCTATAGCCCGGGCATGAAGTGGTTAATATGTCTCCTTTCTGTGGCCATTATAGTCCGCCTTTGTAGGATAATGGGGATTCTCAAGTTAATTTCTATTTGTTTTTACATAGTAGGGTTGATTTACTAACAGCAAATAGACAATGCACTTTCAAGAGCGGTTGCTCCAGGTTAGAAAATGAGCAGAAGCTCTGCTGACTTCCATTATCCAATCACATGCATGCAAAAATGCATTTTTTTATTTCCCTTGCATGTGATTGGGTATTCTTTGCAAACCTCGTTTACTAAGCTCTGGAGCAACTGGACTTTGCATCGTGCACAGCCTATTTGCCTTTAGTGAATGAAACCCAATGCCTTGTATTCATTCACCCGTCATAGCACAACCACTGTGAACAGGTACAATAATTAACAAAACTCTTTACAATGTGCCCTGAAATGACTGAGATTCTATCCTGCATTTACAGCGGGACCCCTGGTGACTCCTTTTGTGATGTTTTTTAATCCTGGGCCAAGCAGCGAACGGTCTGGTGAAGCGAAGACAAGGTGGAAGTTGAACGGATGGAGATAAGATTGTTCGTCTTGGCTGGCTTTACATCCTCCTGAGCCCTCTCGGTGTTTGGATCAGTCTGACGTGCCAGAAAGAGTCCACACAAATTAAACACAAACAAAGGGGTAAAGTCTATTGTCACCGGTGAGTACAAAGAGATGTCATTTTTGGAGCTTGCTGTTGTTTTCAGAATCATTTCAGGTCCGTAGAATTTGTCCTGGGCATCATCAAAAAGCAGACGTATCCAACTGGCTTCCAGATGGATGTGCCAACTTTGCCTAAAGATCCTCTACAATGAAAATTGGAAATGAATACTTGGGAGGCACACCGAGAACACAGCACTCAGGTTCGGTCTTTCATCCAGTGTCAGGAAGGTCGGGCTCATGGTCGCACTTGAGGATCTATGAGTGTGTATATTGTAGCCCAGGCCATTGACCTTGTCACCCTGCGTCCAATATTGAGCTCAGCATTGTCTACAGACATTGCTAATTGGCTGTCAGGGGCTCCTGAGACCCAACCTGCCCTTCTGTTCTCCTGTAATCAACCCATCTTGCCTCTTGTACCTCTGTCAGGACTCTGGAGACGAGCCTGACGTGCAGAGGGTAGCCTTTAGCTCACCGAGGGATGGAGCACAGACGAGTCACCCAGGCAGTAGACACAGGCTAACCCAAGGTGCGAAATCTAAGTGCCAACCGGTCTTCACCAGAGCCTCTGATGGTGAGGATGGATTTCGCTGCATGTATAGCACCAGGTCGCAGTCCTTGGGGTTGCCCAGGGGAGGACTGGGCCAGGGGGCAGGGGGGCAATTGCCCCCTGGGCCACTTTGATGCCCTGTAAAAAGGCTGCCACAGACATGTCTAAATTATTCCTGGTGAAGGGAAGAAAATTCCAGCTGCTGACCTACTATGTGCAGGATGAAGACAAGGACAGAGCCCCCCCTTCCCCCAGCGTGGATGGTGTAAACTGTGCCTGAGCAGAGGCCAGTTCCATGCCTCACTGGAGACTCTTCTCCAGCCAGCCCCGACAAAGCTGTCCCAGCTCCCCCCAACTGCCCCCTGCTGGCCAGGTTGGAAACCCGGATTCGGCCGGTGGTTAGAGAGTACCTGGAGCAGAGCTTTGGCCAGGAAGATGGAGAGTGGGAGGGGGGCCGAGTCATTGCACCATGGACCTCTGGATTGTACTTGCCCCCTGGACCAAAAGTTGCCAGTCAGCCCCTGGGGTTGCCCCACCAGGAGGTGAACAGGTCTGGATCCGTTGGCAGATAAACAGACAAGGATAAGGCAGAAGAGTGGTCACAAACAAGCCGAGGTCAGGGCAGGCAGCAGACAAGCGAGGTGAGGTACAACCAGGAGGTCAAACAGGAATCAAACTGGATAAAACAGGTCTCAGGTTCAGGAACACAGGAGAAGCTGCAGACAAGACAGCAAAGTGTAAATGAACCAGCCACCCTTAAATAGGTCTTTTGGGCACCAAGAACAAAAAGGTAATTGCGTGCGTCTCCGTCCCCGGGTCACGTTTGCCATTTGCCATTGAATGGACTTTCGCGCATATGCGTGCGCATTGGCGAACGCCTGTTAGCCATTGAATAGGCAAAGGGGAGGTTGGCGCCTGCGCACTTCAGTGTGCACAGGGAGCATTCTTGACAACCTCCCATTGCTGATTCTGGTCTGTGTTCCAGACTTCACCGATTGCCTGCTGTCTTGGCGCCTTTGCTGCCAACCTTGGCCTGGACTTTGACTTTGCTTCTGCTTTCTAAACTAGCACCTTCGCTACCCTGGTGTTACTGACTCAAGTTGGTCCTAACTAAAATTCACATAAAAGGAAAAATAAAAACACAACTAACTAGCAGTTGCGCGGGTTTTCTTGCACCTTCAAAATTCGTAAATAGACAGGAACAAAAAAAAGGTCTCTCATTCTGACCTACATTTTCGAAACTTGAACATCAACAAGGAAAAGAAGAGTTCTTTCAAGGTGAGGATGATCACACTAATTGGAGATGCTGCTCTCCAGCAATCCCACTGGGTGATGGATAAGCACTGAAACAACACAAAAGAAAGAGAGTGCACGACCGCCCTAGTATGATCCAATTTATTAATTCCGATGTAAACTTTAAACAAATGCAGTCACATGGTTCCAGGATAACCGCTTCAATACCATCCATTTTCACCCTCTTCCTGCCCAGGCCAATTTTCAGCTTTCAGCGCTGTCGCACTTTGAATAACAATTGCGCGGTCATGCTACACTGTACCTGTGACAGTATTCACCGTCACTGGAATTTAAAGACGGATGGGTGATGGTTTGGATTGCTTCATATTTGCCAATCCATATAGAAATATTAAGATTTATTCCCATTTGCCATGAAATCTGTAATTCCTAAATGCTGTGTATATTACATATCTTTCAATGTCAGCAAGGTTTTTCTTTTGTTTGTGTATTGGGAGGGAATGTGGATTTCCCTGTCTCATTGTAAGTGCTAATGACCTCCCATTGTTCTGTGTCTGGCTATTGTGTACATTGATTGTCCCCTGGGGGATTCTGTCTCATTACACATAACAGTCCTTCTAATCAAGCTAGCTGACCAATCCCTGCTGACTCATTTTCAAGTCCTCATTTGCATGGCTAAGGAGGACCTGAAGGAGAACGGCATGTACTGTGCAATTGACCAATGGGAAAGCGGTTGTTGGGGGCAGGATGTTCCAAATTCTGTATAAAAGTGTGCTGTGTACTTTCAATAAAATGTCTTCCTGTTTGAACTTACATACAGCCTGCTTGGTGTTTGTTCTAATGGATTCCGAACGGCACATAGCTGTAGTTCGGATCCCGGAGCCTTGGTTGACCGAACCATCAGACGTTGCGATCTGCAAGCTGACTCACTAGAAACAGAGGAGTGTCGGGAGAGCGGAAGTGAGTGAGCAAGTGTCTCGTTACAGTACCCATTTGAAATTTTTATAATTTTTTTAAAGACAAATATAGCTTTCTTTTGGTGGTATTTAATCACCACTGGGGTTTTATTTTTTGCTAAAAAAATAAATAAAAAACACAGAAAATTCTGGAAAAAACAAAGTTTTCTTAGTTTCTGTTAGTTCTGATAGGCAGCACTGATGAGACGGCACTAAAGGACACTGATGAGGTGTCACTGATGAGGAGGCACTAATATGCAGCACTGATGGGCACTAATAGGCGTCACGGATAGGCAGCACTGATGGGCAGGACTTCTGAGGAGGCACTGATGGTCACTGAAATGCAGCACTAATTGGCATCACTTATGGGCACTGCATGGCATCACTGATGGGCACTGATTGGTGCCATGGATGGGCACTGCCTGGCATCACTGATGGGCACTTACTGACATTACTGATGGCCACTGATTGATGGCACTGCTGGGCACTGACTGGCATCACTGATGGGCACTAACTAGCATCACTGATGGGCACTGTTGAGGCTCAACTGATAATCAGTGTATTGATTACCTGTACAGGTCTCCCCTGTGAGGAAATGCCACTGATTGGCTCTCCTCTCCTCACATTCTGTCAGCGTGAGGAGAGGAAAGCTGATAACTGGTATTTCCTTGTTTACATGTGATCAACTGTGATTGGATACAGCTGATCACATGGGTAACGAGCCACATCATCAGCTCTTTACCGAGATCGGGGATGCGCCGTGTCCCAGGACTGGTGTGTAGCATGGCGAGAGTGGGACGACATCATGTGACCTCATCCCAGAACAAGAGAGCCACCTTGCGCCCGTCAATTGTCTACATGGCAGGCGGGAGGTGGTTAAAGTGAGCATGTCTCAATTGGCCAAAAAATCCCCTCGATGGCTGCTGTAGGATCCAGGTGTACTGCTGACCGCTGTTGACTTGACAACGGAGGCCACGCCTCTGAAACGCGTTGTCGGTGCAACTGTGACGCTTTCTTGTGTCCCTCCGCACCTCCCTTGTATCCCGGTCTCCTGGCAATGGAGCACAGCACCAGATCATCAGCTCTTTACCGAGATCGAGGATGCGCTGTGTTCCAGGACTGGTGTGCAGCGTGGCGAGAGTGGGACGACTTTATATGACGTTGTCCCAGAACAAGAGAGCCACCTTGCGCCTGTCAATTGTCTACATGGCATGCGGGAGGTGGTTAAAATGAACATGTCTCAATTGGCCAAAAAATCCCCTTGATAGCTGTTGTAGGATCCAGGTGTACTACAGCTCTCAATGGAGCCTGCTGACAGCTGTTGACTTGACAAAGGAGGCCACGCCTCTGAAACGCTTTGTCGCTGCAACCATGACGTGTCCTTGTGTCCCTCTGCACCTCCCTTGTATCCCGGTCTCCTGGCAATGGAGCACAGCACCAGATCATCAGCTCTTTACCGAGATTGAGGATGCGCCTTGTCCCAGGACTGGCGTGTAACGTGGCGAGAGTGGGAGGACGTCATATGGCCTTGTCCCAGAACAAGAGAGCCGCCTTGCGCCCATCAATTGTCTACATGGCAAGCGGGAGGTGGTTAAAGTGAGCATGTCTCGATTGGCCAAAAAATCCCCTCGATGGCTGCTGTAGGATCCAGGTGTATTAAAGCTCTTAATGGAGCCTGCTGACAGCTGTTGACTTGAAAAAGGAGGCTACGCCTCTGAAACGCTTTGTCGCTGCAACCATGACGTGTCCTTGTGTCCCTCTGCACCTCTCTTGTATCCCGGTCTCCTGGCTATGGAGCACAGCGCTGGATGGACCGGACCCATGAGCAATAGCATTGGCACGTCGAAGACCGGCCTCCGTGGCTTACAGCTGTCAGCAGGCTCCATTGAGAGCTTTAATACACCTGGATCTTACAGCAGCCATCGAGGGGAGTTGTAGCCAATTAAAACATGCTCGTTTTGAACTGGAACCATGTGCATCTGTTTAACCAATTGCCAACCGTATAATTTAGATCTACGGTGGCAAAGTGGCACTGTTGAGCCGGAACACATACCTGATACATGATCCAACACTTCTGGGTAGAACGTGCTCTTGTGCGCCACCAGCGGCCCACTCCTACTGTGATTATACACAGCAGGAGCTAATCGACAGGTACCCAGCACTCGATGTCTGCCGGCACCCACTGACCCTTGAGTACAGAGGGAGAATGACGGTCTGCATATGTAAACAAGGCAGATGGCGGCTCTATCAGTAGGGAAGGCATGGATCCTGTGTTCCTGCAAAGCATGGACATGGATCTTTGCCTTCCCCTAGTGAAAGCACCTCCCCCACTGTACACAAAATCACTATCTAGGCACACAGTTAACCCTTTGATCACCCCTGATATTGACCCTTTCCCAGCCAGTGTCATTAGCACAGTGACAGTGCATATTTTTTAGCACTGATCACTGTATTAGTGTCACTGGTTCCCAAAAAAGTGTCAGTTGGTGTCTGACTGTTCTCTGCAATATCGCAGTCCTGCTAGAAGTCACTGATTGCCATTGCTATAAATAAATAAAAATATCCCATAGTTTGTAGATGCTATAAACTATGCACAAACCAATCAATATGCGCTTATTCTGAATTTTTTTTACCCAAAATATATAACAGAATACATATTGGCCTAAACTGATGAAGACATTTGATTTTTTTACATTTTTTTATTGGATATGTTTTATAGCAGAAAGTAAAAAAAAAAAAAATATATATAGATATATATATATATATATATATTTTTTTTTTTTTCTTAAATTGTTGCTCTTTTTTTGCTTATAGAGCAAAATAATAAAACACCGCAGAGCTGGTCAAATACCACCAAAAGAAAGCTCTATTTGTGGGAAAAAAGGACATCAATTTTCAATTTTATTTGGGTACAACATTGCATGACCGCGCAATTGTCAGTTAAAGTAACACAGTGCCGAATCGCAAGAAATGGCCTGGTCATGAAGGCGGGTAAATCTTCCGTAGGGCAAGTGGTTACAGTTTACTGTTCTGGACATTTTATAGATAGGCAACTCCTATCCTCATATTGATTGGTAGTTCCAAATAATAACTACTGCAGTAGGGAACAGACACAAAAAGATACACTCCGCATCTTTCCAAAATAACTGTTCTGTTTTATTTGACACAATTGAAGGCTTTTATACGCATGATTACGTAGGTATCACAGTAAAATTGCAATTGTACACTTATGGTAACAAGGGGCGTAACATAGGCAGGCTAAATCTTATCAGGACTCGAAAGAATGCAAACATGTAATGAAAACATTATTAGTGCCGTGTGCACAATGATGTCTCACTTTACATAGTAGTTGAGGTTGAATAAAGACAATAGTCCATCCAGTTCAACCTGTGTAGGTGTGTGTGGCTGTAATCATCTCTCATACCCCTGAATGTTCTGATCCTTGAGATGTACGTCTAAGAGTCTTTTGAAAGCCACCAGACTTCCCGCAGAGACCACCTCTTGTGGTAGAGAATTCCACAATCCTGTTGCCCTAACCGTAAAGAACCCCCCACGTTGCCTGAGGTTGAAACGCTTCTCTAATCGCATTGTATGCCCTCGAGTCCTCATGCAATCCCTTCGACTGAATAGCTGTTTTTCTATGCCAAGATCACCATTGAGATATTTATAAATTGCTATCATGTCCCCCCTCAGGCGTCTCTTCTCCAGGGAGAATAAATCAAGCGATTGCAGACGCTCTTCATAATTAAGGTCCTCCAATCCCCTAATTAGTTTAGTTGCCCTTCTCTGGATTCTCTCCAGCTCCAACACATCCCTCCCCATAATCTTTATCGATCACTCATTTTGTTTATTCAGAAAAGAAAGGGGCAGTTAATTTGGGGGTTGTAGGAGGAATCTTGTCAGGGTACCAGGAAACCAGACCACATGAAGATGCAAGTAAAATAAAGCAATTTATTTATGCAACAATAATAATCGCACAGCAAGAGAGAGGAGGAAAATCAAGAACAGCCGGGGTCAAGGTCGGAAGCGGGTAGCCATCCAAGCCGGGATTGAGTCCAGGATTGAGTGCAGGTAGACATCCAAGCCGAGATAGAGTCCAGAAGAGAGTAGTCTGCCGAAGCCGCCTGATGCGGGGTCGTCTGCCAATACAGAATCCAGAGCCAGGAAGATCGTCAGCCAAGCCAAGTCATGCACGGAGAAACCACAGAGACCAGAGGACAGCTAGCAGTGATGCACCTTGGAGCACAAACGCAAGGGCAAGGTCTGAAAGCCATTAGCAGATATATATAGTCAGATATGCAGCATCATCACTGAAAGACGCCCAGGCAGCAGACAAGTGATGATGCAAACAGAGTATATAAGAGACAGCAGTCTGCATATGTCCAAGATGGCTACCAACAGGAAGGCAAGGTAAAGCCTCGTACACACGTAATGATTGTTGGCCGTGAATTTTCGGCCAATGTCCGATCTGCCTGATTGTCGGCTTGTTAGTATGATGCTTCCGACAACCGACTGCGACTTTTCGGCCGAAAAAAATCGGGTGTGCAGGCTATAAAATTTTTGTTGGCCGTCAACAGAGCAGCCGATTGTTCGTCATTCAGTACAGATTTCGGCAGACAAAAATCAGATGAGCAAGACTGGGCATGCTCAGTGAAGAAAAAACACACGGAAAGTAGACCAGAACATGACATCACTTCTGAAGTTGGTTGTTGTTGGCCGAAAAAATTTGTGTGCAGTCTAGAGCACATTTCAACCAACACAACAACACTGGACAAAAGACGGCCGATCGGTCGGCCAACAATCGTTGCGTGTGTACGAGGCTTAAGACCTTGACAAATCTGCACCACACGGGGTGATTAGGCATACCTATGACTCTGTGTCTTACTCCTGAAGCCTCTTTGGATAATTTATAGAAAGATAGTGACCTGGAGGTTGGTAGAGTGGGGCACATCGTTCTCAGCTAGGCAAGTATGGTGGCATGGTAGCCGGGCCGGCAGAAAAAGAAAATGGCTATTTTATACTGCAGTGGGGGAAAGGGGTGCAGGGGAGGAACAGGGGGTAAAGGTCTGATTTAACCTTTGCCAGTTGACTAAACCAAGTTTCCTGAAATCCGGTAGCATGAGTGGAAATGTCAGGGCAGTGTGTAACTGTCGAATAGGTATTACAATAAAGCCATTCTAGAGAATACAGTTTAATTTATACTTCAGTAATCTACGGCGGCTTTTTCCGGCGCTAAGAAAATTATACGCGTCCATCTGACGTCTCGGCGTCATTTCTGACCATAGGGCTGCCAGTATAAGACAGCAAATTCCTTGTAATTAAATTATTGTCACATAATGGTTACAGAGGACGTCGGCCGCGTTGAAAGCGGCTTACACGCGCAGTTCCTTTTTAAGCGGCGCAGCAGAATCTTGCTAATTAAATTTTTCTTGGTACGAAGATTCAGATTTATTCAGTCAACTGTTTACTTATCTTCTCTCTGCCAGTAATGGCATTACTGACGAAACGGCTTACAAATTGCGGAGTCTTGTAGGGAATGACACCCAGTGCCAGCTCAGACTTGGCCGCTCTCCAGGGTGCTGAAGAAATGACGTTATTCACCCTGCAATTTCTTCTCAGCGGTGGAATGTGTTTCCTATAGGGAATGGAGCTCAATGTGAACAGCCTCTGGCTGGGTGCAGCAATCTGGGTTCCCTTTAGAGAAAGCTGGATATTGCGGCATGTGGAGCAATTTGTCATTAACCGCTTGCCGACCACTGTCAGTATATTTATTGCGGCAGTCAGCCGCTCCTGGGCAAACCGACGTAGATCTACATCGTTCGCCCGAGGAGCCTGTAGGGGGTGAGCGCGCACGCCGGAGGAGCGCTCCCGCCCGCTCGTTCACGGGCATCCCCGCGCGTGTGACCGGCAGCTCCGATGTCAGCCGGCCACTCCCGATCTCCTGCTCAGGAGAGGGAGAAAGGAGAGGAGGCGGGGCGGAGGCGGGGCAGAGAATGGCCTGAATACAATACATAAAGTACAACTCACTGAGAGGAGGCGGGGCGGAGGCGGGGAAGAGGATGGCCTCAATACACACAGTACAGCTCAGCTCCTGGGTAATACTGCGAGATTTCTGGCATGGAATACATCCCAGCACACACTGCGAATCGCCGAAGGACGTCATCGCCGATCGGACCCGGAAGTGAGGAGAGGAGGAATAAACAAGAAAATAAGGTATTTATAAGCAAAAAAAAAAAAAAGTTTCCATTGGTAAAAGTCGTTTTAAAGGGGATTACATACATCTAAAGTTACGAAAATGGGTGGAACTCCACTTTAAACAAGTTAAACTGTCGGACTACAGAGGTAAATATGTTGTGCTGTTCTTCTACTCCCTAGACTTCACCTTTGTCTGTCCCATGGAGATTATCGCTTTTAGCGAACACGCCGAGGAATTCCGCAAGATTGGCTGTGAGGTTATTGGGGATTCTGTAGACTCCCACCTTGAATGGACCAAAGTTCCTCGCAAGGAAGGTGGTCTGGGACCCATGAACATTCCTCTTGTTTCTGATCTAAAACACTTAATTTCCCGGGACTATGGCGTTCTGAAGGAGGATGATGGTGTTGCCTACAGGCGTTTGTTCATCATCGACGGCAAAGGAATCCTCCGCCAAATCACTAAAATGATTCGCCCGTAGGCTGCTCTGTAGATGAGATCCTCCATCTGGTTCAGGCCTTCCAGTTCACTGACAAGCATGGAGAGGTTTGCCCTGCAGGATGGAGGCCTGGAAGGGGCACCATCAAGCCCAATGTGAAGGAAAGTAAAGAGTACCTCTCTGCAAACTAAGCCAACGCTACTCCATAAGATGTGACTATCCCTGTGATAAGGGAACCCCTGACCTGTACTAATTTTGTTGTATTCATGCTGACACTCCCTGTTCTGGAGACAAAAGCACTTTGTTCTTCCATCTTCAATGTTGTTTGAAAAAAAAAGGGCGTTAACCACTTAAGCCCCGGAAGATTTTACCCCCTTCCTGACCAGGGCCTATTTTGCGATTCGGCACTGCGTGAATTTAATGGACAATTGCGCGGTCGTGCGACGCTGTACCTAAACGAATTTGACGTCCTTTTTTTCCCACAAACAGAGCTTTCTTTTGGTGGTATTTGATCACCTGTGCGATTTTTACTTTTTGCGCTATAAACAAAAAGAGAGCGTCAATTTTGCAAAAATAACAATATTTTTCAAATTTTTTTATATGAAATTCCCCAAAAAAAATGTAAAAATTAAAATTTTTTAACATTTTAGGCCAATTTGTTTTCTGCTACATATGTTTGGTAAAAAAAAAAATCACAAAAAGCGTATTTTGATTGGTTTGCGCAAAATGTATCGCATTTACTAACTAAGGGAAAGATTTTCGTCATTTTTGGTGTTTTTTTTTTTTTTTTGCGGTACTGTGACATTGCGGCGGACAGATCGGACCCTTGACTGACATTTTTGACACTTTTGGGGTTACCAGTGACATTACTACAGTAATCAGTGCTATACATATGCACTGTTACTGTAAAATGACACTGGCAGGGAAGGGGTTAACTTTTTTTTGAGAGGGAGTGGTTATGTGTGTCCCTAGGGGTGTGATTCTAACTGTGATTGGCTGTGGCTTGAAGTGTATGAACAGTGATCAACGGTCCTACATAGTAGAACCGTATGATCACCATTCATACACAGGGGAGAATGACAGACGGCTTGTTTTCATTAGCCGCCTGTCATTCTCCCTCTCCACCCGACGATCGCGAGTGACCGGCGGACATCGGGTCCGCCGATCACACGTGCGGGGGGGCCCGTGACCGCACGGGAGCGCGCCTCCGGCGGCGCGCGCTCGCTCCCTAGACCCTCACAGGCTAGCGACGTATCCCTACGTCGCTCTGCCTGTGAGGGGCTGACTGCCAACGTAAATAGTCGTGCGGCAGTCGGCAAGTGGTTAACTGGAGTTATAGCATAGGAGAAGACACACTTGGCTGTGATGTAAACAGCTGTTGGGAAAACACAGAACAAATAGAATTTAGAAATGATCTGGGACTATAGACCAGTGTATGATCAAGCCATGGAAGAAGGTCTGCTTCCGTAGTGCTGCATACACTATATCGCCAAGAGTATTGGGACGCCTGCCTTTACACGCACATTAACTTTAATGGCATCCCAGTCTTAGTCCGTAGGGTTCAATATTGAGTTGGCCCACCCTTTGCAGCTATAACAGCTTCAACTCTTCTAGGAAGGCTGTCCACAAGGTTTAGGAGTGTCTATGGGAATGTTTGACCATTCTTCCAGAAGCGCATTTGTAAGCTCAGGCACTGATGTGGTACGAGAAGGCCTGGCTCGCAGTTTCAGCTCTAATTCATCACAAAGGTGTTCTATCACGTTTAGGTCAGGACTCTGTGCAGGCCAGTCAAGTTCCCCCTCCCCAAACCCGCTCATCTATGTCTTTATGGACCTTGCTTTATGCATGGGTGCTCAGTCATGTTGGAACAGGAAGGGGTCATCCCCAAACTCTTCCCACAAAGTTGGGAGCATGAAATTGTCCAAAATGTTCTTGGTATACTGACTCCTTCATCACTGGCAGGCTTCCTTATATAGGCCCAGATAAACTGCTGGTAGTGCTGCTGGGTCCTAAAGTCCTTCTCCTGCCAAAGTGCTGATAGCGCTGCTGGGTCCTAGAGCCCTTTTCCTGGTGTTTGTGCCCTGACACTGTGTGTATTCACCTTTAAGACTGTTGCCAGCAGAGGTCAGCCTCTCACAGGAAATAGAAGAACAGGAATGTGTGAAATGTAGTTCTGAACTGTGAGCAGACTGTTGTTTTGGATGGCAGAAGAAACTACAATCCCAAGATGCAACGGGGGAAAGGGAGGGAGGATCAGAGCAGAGAGATATTTGCCTGTTTCAGATATATCTCTCTCTTAGCTTCCGGCGTCCAAGGAGGACAGATCAGCCTGCAGGTGTGCTGAGACACAGACTGTGTTTGAGGCCTAGTGGATGAGGCTTCAGCAGCGCGGATGCTGGTGTTCACACAGCGGAGTAACTGACCGAAGGACGTCCGGAGAGGCCGTGTCGCTGAGGAGAGCGGGACACTGCTGGAGTAGACTGTGGAACAGAGTTTGTCATTGGGTGAGAGAAATCCAGCTTAACCGCTTGCCGACTGCTCACAGTATATTTACTGCGGCAGTCAGCCCCCCACAGGCAGAGTGACGTAGGTCTACGTCGCTCGCCTGTGAGGCTCTGGGGAGCGAGCGCGCGCCCCCGCTCCCGCGCGGTCACGGACCCCCCCGCGCGTGTGACCAGCGGACCCGATGTCCGCCGGTCACTCGGCGATCGGCGGGGGAGAGGGAGAATGTCAGGCAGCTTGTGTAAACAAGCCACCTGTCATTCTCCTCGCTGTAAAAACACTGATCACGTGGATCTACTATGTAGATCCGTTGATCAGTGTCCTTACAGCTCAAGCCACAGCCAATCACAGTAGAAAGCACGCCCCTAGGGACACACACAGCCCCTCCCTCCCAAATAAAGTTAACCCCTTCACTACCAGTGTATTTTTACAGTAACAGTGCATATATATAGCACTGATTACTGTAGAAATGTCACTGGTAACCCCAAAAGTGTCAAAAATGTCAGTCAAGGGTCCAATCTGTCCGCCCCAATGTCGCAGTACCGCAAAAAAAATCGCAGATCGCCGCCATTACACGTTAAAAAAAAAAACACCAAAAATGACAGAAATCTTTCCCTTTGTTAGTAAACGCAATAACTTTTGCGCAAACCAATCAAAATACGCTTTTTGCGATTTTTTTTACCAAACATAGGTAGGATAAAACAAATTGGCCGAAAATTTAAAAAAATTTTGATTTTTACATTTTTTTTGGGGAATTTCATATAAAAAAATGTGAAAAATATTGTTATTTTTGCAAAATGTACGTTTTTTTTTTTGTTTATAGCGCAAAAAGTAAAAATCGCACGGGTGATCAAATACCACCAAAAGAAAGCTCTGTTTATGGGAAAAAAAGGACGCCAA